>NC_057924.1:51245907-51548901 GCF_018873765.1 Telopea speciosissima
TACATTTACACAACCGTGAATACTTATCCTCCTCAATCTTTTCATGTTTGACAAACCCGGTAACTCTGTTAATTTGGGGCAATCTTCCACTGTCAACTCTTTCAAGTATTCTGTTCCTTCGATGAGGTGAATTTTCTCTAGATTTTTACAGTCCCTAATCTCTAATTCTCTCAAATTTTTCAGATTTGACAAATCTTGTAACTCTTTTAATTTGGGGCAACCTTCCACTTTCAACTCTTCCAAGGATTCTGTTCCTTCGAGGCTGGGAATTTCCTCTAGATTTTCACAATTTCTAATCCAAAATTTCCTCAATATTTTAAGGTTTGACAAATCCGGTAATCTTACCAATGATTTGCAACCATAAAGTAATAATTCCTTCAACAATTCCAAGTGTGATAGATCTGAAATTATCTGCAGCGAAATACACTCCTTAACTTCCAGACTAGTTAAAGTGGAGGGAAGCTCTGGAAGAGATTCAAGGTTCATGTAACGTTCCAAATATAGAACCTGAAGTTGAGAAGGAAAACTACTCTTGCTGATTTGGAGTGGTTGAAGCCTCCCGGAGTCTGACTGATAATGTAGCCATACCATTCTCATTCTCAACACCTCTAAGCTCAAGAGCTTTGAAAAATCATCTGGTAATTTTAGAATCTTAGTATCTGTCATGTCAAAGTGAACCAAACTCCTCATTCTACCCATTGATGTTGGTAGCCTCACCAGCTCACTGCATCCTAAAACATCTAATTTCTCAAGCTTCTCTAATTGCCCTACACCATCAGGCAGTTCTTCAATTCTTGTCCAACTTACTGAAAGCTGAACCAAATGTTTTAGATTACCTATGGACGTAGGCAACTTCTTGATTGAAAAACAACCGTGGAGTATAAGACTTTTGAGAGAAGCCAGCTCGCAAATACCATCCGGGAGTTTCAAAAGATAACGGCAGTCCGTCAGATCCAATCTTTGTAAACATGGAAACCATGAGAAGAAGTCGAAAGAGTCTGAGAGATGATAACAGCTTTTGAGAATAAGAATCTTCAATTTTTGAAACCTCTGTCAAACAATGAAATAATATAAGTCTTCAAATTTAAAATTTGATAATATACAAAAACTAAGTGAAAAAACTAAAATTACAATCATACTATAAATACCTTTATATTATTTTGAGGTCTATCATTCCAAGCTAGGTTGATTTCACTCCTTGATAAGTCAAGATGAACTAGTTCCTCATGATAAAAATTGGCTGGTACTATTTCCAAAGGGGTATAAAACCAACTGAACCATCTTAATTTAGAAGGAAGGTGCGAAAAATCCCCAGTGATGAGGTTGTTACCCTTATAACTGCCAACTAAGAGAAATCTTAAATTGGGCATCTTGGCAAAGTCATCAAAGCTTAAATCATCTATGTGCAGTCCAAATGGAATGAGGATACCTTCAACCATTTGAGTTCCCTACAGCATAAAAAATAGTATTCCAAGTAAAGAAAATTTGATGCATACATATCCAAAAAAACATAAAAAGGGGGAAGTTTTCATACACGGCTGTGTAAGCCGTGTATGTGAGAGGGTGAGAGTTTCAAGGCATTAATTAATGGGTGGGGGTTTGTGACTTTTCCAACTCTTTGTGAGAGGGGACACGACCGTGCATGCTTATATGGCCGTGTATGAAAACTTCCCCCTATTTAAAATAAAAAAGTGAACAAGAACAAGATGACCCACTCACCTTGCCTTTTTCTAATACTTCTGAGATCTCATCAGCAGACCACAATCTAGTAAGCTTGGCAGGATCCCCATTGATGTCTTTCAAGACAATTCTCCTTCCCATAAATTGAAGTTCATCATGCATTCTCAATTGGCCATCAACATCAATCTTTAGGAGGTGCTTTTGAGTGAGTTCTTTTATGGCTAATCTTGGATACAACTCACAAGCTTCCCATATTGGAATTGCTTTTTCTACTTCCCATCCAATGAAATAGCATGCAATATCAAGAAATATAACTTTTGCTTGGTGACTTAGTTTATTGAAACTTATCATCAACCTTGCAAAGACCTTGTCATCATAGCTTCTTATTGACATTCCAAAGACCTTGTTATGAAGGATATTTTTCAATCCTCGAAATGTATCTTCCCATTCTTCCTCGCTTTTGTCACATAGAAAAGAACCCAACACCTCTAGGGTTAAAGGTAGCCCACCAGCATGTTGCACAACTTCACATGAAAGCTCTTTAAAATCATCAGGAGGTTTGCTCATTGAAAAGGCATGCAAACTAAAGAGTTGAAGAGCATTCTCAGCATTTAGTTCTTCAGGCTTATATATTTTAATACTTTTACCAGCTTTATGTACATTCAAACAATGGTCATCTCTAGTTGTTATGATGACCCTGCTTCCTTGACCAAACCAATTGATTCCACCAGCTAATGCATCAAGTTGTTCATAATCATCCACATCATCGAGAATAAGAAGAATTTTTTCTCTATGGAGTCTCTTTTCTATCAATTTTGATCCTTGAGAAGAATTGCTTATGTCTTGATCCCTGTCAAAGATGTCTTTAAGAAGTTGCTTTTGCAAAGAAACTAAACCCTTATTTCCTTGTGAAGCTTCTTCTCTCACATCTATAAGAAAGCTACTTCCATTAAAGCTTCTAAAGATGCAATTATAGACAGCCTTTGCAATAGTTGTCTTTCCAAGGCCGCCCATGCCACATATTGCCACAAATCTTACATCATCGGAATCAATATCTAACAAAGGAAGTAGTTTATCAATGTGGGAATCTATTCCAACAGGGTGTTTACATTCATCCAATGGTGTGTTGTTTAGTTCTCTCAAAGCCCTTTGAACAATTAACTCGACTAAATTTGACTGATCCCTACAATGTATCATGTTAAAGAGTAAATCACAACAATAAGTAATGATATGTAAATCTCTAATACAAAAAATAAGAGATTCCTCAACTTTTAGATGGAATAGAAAAAAAAATTTATAAATGGTAAGCACTAATAATGAGAATCATGAGTACAAATTGAGAAATCCAACCTTGTGTTGAGAGTAAAGGTAATGGTGGGCTGGTATTTTTTATTGTTCACATTTGTCTCACAACTAAGCCATAAATATCATCAAATAATGCATGCCAAATCATAACAAGGAACAAAATTGATACCTTATTGATCCACATGTAGAAAGGAAACAACATACACCTTTGATGGACCAAACAACATTGGTTTAAAGAACAAAGGTAGGAGGTCAACAATAGGTTATATTGTCATACAATAAGTATCACATTATAAGTTATTTAAACTCTGTTTGTTTTGAAAACCTAAATGCATTATTATTTATTAGGATAAAGTTCTCTACATTGGGGGCATAGGGTACGCCCAAACACATGGGGGTGATAAAATGACCCCCCATGATCCAAACCCCGCCCTTGTCCCGCCTCATGTCTTTGGGCACATGCAGCTCCCGGATAGAGAACATACACCCTTATTTATTTTTTTGAAACCCTACAGCAAATTTGATAAAAGTTAGAGAACAAGCAACCAGCAGAGGAAAGGGTAATTTTATGGTAATAAACTTCCTTTTGTAAGTAGTAATAGTAATTAATTCCAGTCAATTTTGTATGAGTATGGATTATAATGAGGTGTGGCTCCACTGCATGTATGCTCATCAGTAGACATATGTCCTTTTGTTTCCCAAAATGCTCCTTGTTTGCCCTAAAAGATGGTGGTACATGTGTCTACTGCTAATACATCCAACGGAAACTCACTCATAGTCATGGTCACTCTAGTACTCTAGTGGTTTAATATTAAATTACAAAGTAAAATTTCTCTTCAATGTGAAAATAATTTTTAATCAGAATTGCTTGATATGCCTACAAACTTACGCTCCTATTGCAAGCTAAATTTTAACTTTTATAGCCCTAATTTGATACATTCCTTTTTTAAAACTTTGGTGAATGCTCTTCGTTGATATAATTAAAGATAAGTATGAGAGTGTGGTGACTAGTGTGAGATATGTGGGAGGTCAGGGCAAGGAATTCCCAATTATGATTAGGTTAGGTCAGGGATCAGCCTTACGCCTATATCTATTTGCGTTGATCATGGACGACCTAACCAAGAGCATTCAAGACGAGATCTCGTGGCGTATGTTCTTCGCTTATCGTTTTGGTGGATGAAATAACAAAAGCAGAGAGATACTACAAAATGACTATTTTAGATATTTGGGGTCAATCATAAATAAGGATGGTAACATAGAGGATGATGTTTTACAAAGAATTAATGTTGGATGGATGAAATGGAGAGGTGCGTCCAGAGTGCTGTGTGACTGTCGTATTCCTTTAAAGCTTAAAGGAAAGTTCTATAGGATTGTTGTACGACCGACTATGATGTGTGGGGCAGATGTTGGGCATTTAAGAAGTGTCATATTGAGAAGCTATGTATAGCATAGATGAGGATGTTAAGATAGATGTGTAGAAAAACTATGAATGATATAGTAAGGAATGAATGTATTAGAGTTGACTTAGGAGTTGTCTCGATTAATGACAAGCATTGGCAGATTCATTTGAGGTGGTATGGTCATGTTCAACAGAGGCCTAGGGAAATCCCAGTAAGGAGGAGTGATATGATCCTGATTGAAGGAGTTAAAAGAGCTAGGGGCAAGCCTAAAATGACCATAGGGGAAGTTGTGGGGGAGGACATGCATAGTCTAGGTCTTGTACTAAGTATGACCTCCAATAGAGCCTATTGAAGGGCAAAGATCCATGTAGCAGACCCCATTTAGCTGAGATTCTCTTGATTTACTGGGATATGCCTCGTTCCTCTTACTTCCATTTTTCATTTTTCATTTTCTTGTTCATCTCTCTTTTGTTATTTTTCATTTTTTACATTTCTCATCTCATTCCCCATCTCTTTATCCACCTTTTTCTATTTTGACCTCAGTTTTCCCTACTTTCTTTTGTTTGGATCCATGTAGCCGGCGACCCCATTAAGTTGGGATAAGGCTGAGTTTGTTTTTGTTGTTATTGTTTGGTTCTACTATAAGTTTCTATGATTTACAATATTTTATTGCTCCCTATCAAATTCAGTCATTTGGTAAACTTATGAAGTATAAATTAGGGTTATTGTAGAGATAGCTTCATCTAAAATTCTAGGTTTTAAGCCTTAATCCTAGGCCTAATATGGACATACCGTCCTAGGTTGGATTAAATTTGAAAAGACCTTTTGTTTGGAGGTTCTCCTTAAAAAATGAGAAATTGTTATGTAGATTAAGGGCCAAGTCAAAATGAAAGTGGTTTAATCTTAAAACCTCAAATACATGCCCCCAGAGAATGGTCCAATGAATGTGGATTAAAAGAATATGCTAACCCATGAAATTAACATAAATAGACCTATGGTCCATCTAAAATAAAGTAGGATAACACTTCCTCTTTGCATAGGTAGGTAATTTTGCTTTCCAAAGCACATTAGCTTGTAAGTATTCACTCGAAGAGGGGATTCGGAAGGGAAGGCGAGGAGGGAGGGGGAAATGAAAGGATGGATATGAGTGGAATCAAAGAAAAAGAAAATAAGACTTTCTCTTTTGTAAGAGGGTTCTTAAAGGGTATTGACTTTTGAGGATGAAAAGTGAAAACGATCATTTGACTAAGAGTGCATTTGGTAACGTTCAGAACAATGTTCTGAACGGTTCTTTTGTTCAAAAAGAACAAAAAAACATGAAAAAGTGTTTGGCTTTGCGATTCGTTTTTTCATTCTTTTAGAACGAACCGGAGGTCTTGAGCACCAAAAGAACAAAGAACAAGACGCGACGGACAAAAATCACAAAACACGGGAATTTTTTGAGAGAAATCACGACTCATCTCTCACTCTGCTGCACCAAATTGGGAGAGAGATCTCTCACTCTCTCTCGCTCTCTCTCTCTCTCCCTCTCTATCTCTCGCATGCTCTGGTAACGTTCGCTCGTTGTTTTCCTCTCTTTGTTTCTCTCTCTCCCTCTCTATCTCTCGCACTCTCTGCACCTCTCTCTCGCTCATTCCCTTTCTCTGTCTCTGTCTCTCCTTCTCATACTCTTTGTGTCATTTTTTGGCTCTTTTCCTCTCTCTGTATATATATGTGTATTGAAATGTTACAATATTTTTGGTTTCTGATAGAAGGGAAGCGAAGAGTGTCGGGGAAGGAGGAGAGGGGATAGTGGAGAAGTGGAGGTGATGAAGAGGAAAACCCTAAAGAGGAGCAGAAGGGAGAGGGATCGAATGGAGGGTGCTACTCTCGCAATGCATTTTCCGATGCCGTTGCTTCCACACAACCAAAACACTTCATCTTCATCCAACCTCTCTCGCTTCCATCTCCGGACGGTCATCGAATCTGAGCAGCTCGAAGAAGTAAAGGAGCAGCAGCAGCATCACTTGTTGTTTCCCTTGGATGAAAACTTCGACTTCGACCTTAACATCGATGAGAATGAAAAAGACTTCATTCTCAGCCAGGATTTCTTCTGGTAATGCTACTTCCCATCCCTTGCTATCAATCAATCAATCATCGAGTTCTCCGTCTCTTTTTCTGCATCTAATCTGTAACCCTTTTTTGTTGTTTTCCTGTATTCGGTTGAACACAGCACCCCTGATTACATAACTCCAGATGGGCAACAAATCTTCAATATTTTGGACGTTAACAAATTGATCCAATTTGTTTCCGATTTTGTCTCAGGAAGTGGATCAGCACCCTACAACCGAAAAGGTATGGATCAGCACCCCTTTGTTTCCCATTTTGTATGCAGTTTGGTTCCTTGCTTGAATGTGTTTCTTATTATTTTTTTTTTTAATGAACTCATGGATTAGGGCCTATTGGACGGCATACCAATTTGTTTTCTGTTTTCACCATGTCAAGAAGATGGATAAATGACCTGAATTTTGTTAATTCCCACTTTCCTATTTAATTAGAAGGGAACAGTATCGACTATTGAGCCAGAGAAGTATGATTTGTGAATATATATAATAAGAGGCTTGCTTTTCTGCAAATTAAGCTTTTGAAAAGGTACATGACGAACAGTATTAAAATTAAAAAAAAAGAGGCTTTGCTGTAATATTAGATTGTGAATCACTATATCTGAAATCCGTAGCTTCCATCTCCCCCATACCCATCTGTTAATTACCATGTAGAATTATCAGAAACTTCCTGCTGCATTTAAGGTGAACTGAAGTTGTTTGATGCCCCATTTGCTTCATTGTGCATGGTGTAGTTTAAATTTCATTTCGCTGGCCATAAATTTTGGGTATTTTACACCATTCAGTTCAAATCTTTTTGATCCTGTACAAATAAAGGTGTATGCATGTATGTGTATCTTCTTTTTACCAAAAAAAAAAATAACGAAGAAATGTATGTGTATCTTCTTTTGATGAAGGCATGTATGTGTATTCATTTAGGTATATGTGAGCATGAATCATATTGTTTAAGCAGGGAGTCTATGATGGCTCCTTTACCTTTGCAGTCATTGGACAGGTTCAGTGAGAATTGGAGTACCCAAGTCCTACAACAGGCCCCATACTGCTTGGCTCTCGGTTTCTCTCACTGTACCTATCCAGTGATGAGATTATGGACTTCTTTTTGCTGGTTCACCCAAGGAAACAGCTGTTATCTAGTAGAGACACTTGATAAGTGATCAGGAAATTCGTGTGCACCATCCAGAAGTATGGTAGCCTGTGGCCAAGAGAAGAGATGATTCAGTAACCCAGCTATGTTTTGAAAATGTCTGACCTAAATCTAATCCTGATACACCGGGAAGGGACTGGTAAGTGCTAATAGACTGGGTTGCTGTTCATGTTTTCATGTGGGGTCTGATAAATCCTTGTTTCTGATAGAGTCCCTCCTCACGCCAACTCTTCCAAGTCACAAGAGGAGTCCTTAACCGATAACACCTCTCAAGGGTTATCATCAACTGAATCCTAAACTGTAACAGACCTTATCCTTATCCATTCTTGAGTGATTCTCAAGTTACTTCTTATTGTGAAACTCTTGTATACATTCAATATAAATATACAACCTCACATACCTAATCGGTACTGAGGAATTCAATTCATTCTAAAAGTCGTACATGGTATCAGCAGCCTGCTAACGTCTTAGCAGTTCAATCCATTCCTCTCTGGTTTTCTTTCCTTCACGTGTTCTGCTATGGCGACCTCTCCTTCCTCCCTCACTACCACACCTGCTGTGATCTCGGCTTCTACACCTTTTGGGTTCGGAGGCAATATCTCCCATATTCTGCAGATTAAGTTGGATCAAACCAACTATCTTTTATTGCGTGCTCAATTCTTGCCCTTATTCAGGCTTCATGATTATCTCAAATATGTCGACAGCTCCTTCTCGTGTCCTTCTCCGACCACTGCCGCTACCGTGAATGCCACTGATCCTGCTGCTACACCTTAGCTGCAACCCAACCCTGACTATCTCACATGGCAGCAACAAGACCAGATGTTGCAGTGCTGCTTGCTCTCGACTATCACTGAGTCTGTCTTCTCTTTGGTAGTTGGTTTGGCTACTTCTCATGCGGTTTGGGTGGCGCTTGAGCGGCACTTCTCCTCACGCTCTCAGGCTCATATAATGCAGCTTGAGTTTCAACTCAGGTCCTTGAAGAAAGGCACACTCTCTGTAGCCGAGTATGTTCAAAAGGCCAAGTCCCTTGCCGCACACCTGGCCGCAGCTGCTCAGCCCATCTCTGATAGCCAGATGGTGCTTAGCCTTCTTCATGGCCTTGGGCCTGAATATGATGGCTTTGTCTCCTCTATCACTTCCCGATTAGAACCTATTGGCCTGGATGATTTCTTAGGCATTCTCGTAAATCAGGAAGTTGTTTTAAATAGCCGCACTACTGAAGTGGTTCCAGCCGCACCCACTGCTAATGTGGCTGTGAAGGAGACACCTGCTACATCAAATACCAACCCACCTTCCTACCGTGGCAGAGGCCGTGGTCGCTATCGTGGGCGAGGCAGGTATTCCAATGACCATCGTGCCAAGGTTGTTTGTCAAGTCTGTTCTGCATCTGGGCATTCTGCACTGCAGTGTTATCAGCGATTTAATCCCAACATCACCAAGCAGAACCACAATCCCACTGCTATGTATGCTGCCCCATCTCAAACCGGAACTGACGACTCATGGTATCCGGACTCTGGTGCAACTGATCACCTTACGGCAGATATGGCGAATCTGTCCATTCCATCCACTTATCATGGCACCGATCAGGTTCGCGTAGCCAACGGCTCAGGTTTGAAAATCTCTCATATTGGTTCATCAATTTTGAGTACACCTGTGTCTTCTTTTTGTCTTAACAATGTCTTTCGTGTTCCCCATATTAAAAAGAATCTTCTTTCTGTTTCTCAATTTACCAGGGATAATAACTGTGCTTTTGAATTTCACCCAAATTTTTGTTTTGTCAAGGATCCATACTCGGGGAACATCCTTCTTCGCGGCCGGAATAAGAATGGTTTATACGTTCTCAATGGTGCTTCTACTTCAGCTCATTCTTTGTCTTCTGGATCTTCTACTACAGTGTCAGCCACATCTTCTTCTCCAACAGCCTTTATTGAAGAACGGGTATCTCCTTCGGTTTGGCATGACAGATTTGGTCACCCTTCTCATCATGTGGTCACATCTGTCATCCAACGGAATGCCCTCCCAGTGGCCAAGTCCTCTTCTTTTAATTTTTGTGAACCTTGCACTTTAAGCAAGTCTCATCGTTTACCGTTTACTAGTTCTTTCAGTACTTGTAATGCACCATTGCAACTTATTCATTCGGATTTATGGGGTCCTTCCCCTATACCTTCTATTGATGGCTTTAAATATTGTATTTCTTTTGTTGATGCTTATAGTCGCTATACATGGATTTTTCCCTTAACTACAAAATCTGAGGCCTCCCCACTTTTATTTCATTTAAAACACAGGTGGAAAAATATTTTTGTACCAATATAAAGAGTTTTCAATCTGATGGCGGAGGCGAATTTCTAAAGTTTAAGTCCTATTTGAATACTAATGGCATTCTTCATCGCTATTCATGTCCTCATACACAGGAACAAAACGGGATTGTGGAACGAAAACACAGGCATATAGTTGATTCTGGCCTTACTCTTCTTACTAAGGCTGGAGTTTTGAAAATGTACTGGGTGCATGCCTTCCGTACGGCTGTGTTTTTGCTAAACCGGATGCCTACACCGGTACTGCAGCATAAGTCACCTTATGAACGTCTTTTTCAACAGAAGCCCGTTTACACTGATATGCGGGTTTTCGGATGTGCTTGCTATCCCTGGCTACGACCCTACCAAAGGCACAAACTGGATCCCAGATCACTCCAATGTGTTTTTATCGGTTATTCCATTCAACATAAAGGGTATCAATTTCTCCATGTTCCCACTAATCGCATATATATATCACGCCATGTCATCTTCAATGAACGCCATTTCCCATTTCTGGCCTCATCGCCATTAGCATCACCTAAGCCCACAAGCCATACACCGGTTAGCCTATATTTACCGGTTTCTAAAGTAACCCAGGGGGTGACAGTGCAAACCCATTCACCACCCACCTCGGCTTTGGCTCCACCTACCACTCAACCACTAATTCCCATTGGTACCCTTCCTACTTCCAACCCAGCACCATCGCCTATTTCCCATCAAGATCCCCCTCCTGTTCCCACTCCACCAGTTTGCTTTTATTTTTCTCCTCCCCTTTTTTTAAATTAAAGAATTAAAAAAACCCAAAAAAAAAAAAAAAAAAACCCAAACCCCCCAAAACCCAAAAACCCCCCCCCCCCCCAAAAAAAAAAAAAAAAAAAAAAAAAACCCCCCCCCCCCCCCCCCCCCCCCCCCCCCCCCACCCAAACCCCCCCCCCCCCAAAAAAAAAAAACCAAAACAAAAAACCCCCCCAAACCCCCCACCCCCCCCCCCCCCCCCCCCCCCCCCCCCCCCCCCCCCCCCCCCCCCCCCCCCCCCCCCCCCCCCCCCCCCCCACCCCCCCCCCCCCCCCCCCCCCCCCCCCAACCCCAAAACACACACCAAACCAAAAAAAAAATAAAAAAAAAAAAAAAAAAAAAAAAAAAAAAAAAAAAAAAAAAAAAAAAAAAAAAAAAAAAAAAAAAAAAAAAAAAAAAAAAAAAAAAAAAAAAAAAAAAAAAAAAAAAAAAAAAAAAAAAAAAAAAAAAAAAAAAAAAAAAAAAAAAAAAAAAAAAAAAAAAAAAAAAAAAAAAAAAAAAAAAAAAAAAAAAAAAAAAAAAACAAAAAAAAAAAAAAAAAAAAAAAAAAAAAAAAAAAAAAAAAAAAAAAAAAACAAAAAAAAAAAAAAAAAACACACAAAACAAAACAACACAAACAAAAAACAAAAAAAACCAAAAAAAAAACCCCCCCCCCCCCCCCCCCCCCCAGAATCGACCCGACTCCAATTCCTTCTAAGACCTCTACTCACCCAATGCAAACTCGGTCCAGAAGTAACATCTACAAACCAAAAGCCTATGCAACAACCCTTCCACCTACTCACCAACCCTCTTTGCCTATTGAGCCGACATGTTTCACCATGGCTAATAAAAATGAAAATTGGCGCAAGGCAATGGCGGTTGAGTTTAATGCTCTAGTGCGCAATGGAACATGGGACTTGATTCCCTATACACCTGGTATGAATGTGGTTGGTTGCAAATGGGTATACAAGGTTAAGACTAAATCTGATGGCACCATCGACAGATTTAAAGTCCGCCTTGTTGCCAAAGGGTATAATCAGGAGCATGGCTTTGTCTATGATGAGACTTTTAGTCCAGTGGTGAAACCTACGACCATACGCCTTGTCCTATCTCTTGCCGTCACCTTTGGATGGCGCATCCATCAGTTAGATGTTCAGAATGCTTTTTCAAATGGCAATCTATCTGAAGATGTGTATATGGCTCAACCCCAGGGGTTCACTGATCCACGCCATCCGGATCATATTTGCCATCTTCGCAAGGCACTCTATGGTTTGAAACAGGCTCCACGGGCCTGGTATAATCGTCTCAGCTCACATCTCTTAGCCATCGGATTCCAAATTTCAAAGTCCATTTCCTCCTTGTTTGTTAAGAGCGATAAGAACTATACTCTACTGGTGTTAGTCTATGTTGATGATATCATAATAACCGGCAGTGCACCCACTGCGGTCTCTTCCTTGATAGCTACATTGGGGAAGGAGTTTGCCATTTCTGATTTGGGTAATTTGAATTATTTTCTTGGGATCGAAGCCCATCGGTCCTCCAATGGTCTTGTGCTCACACAAACCAAATATGTGAGAGATATACCTCACCGGGCTGACATGGACGATTGTAAACCCTGTGTAACGTCGATGGCCACGTCAGGGACGAAGTTGACCAAGGACTCTGGCCCATTATTCTCTGATGTTACTCTCTATCATAGTACGGTTGGTGCCCTACAGTATTTAACGTTGACTCGTCCAGATCTCTCCTTTTCGGTCAACAAAGTCTGCCAATTCATGCAGGCTCCTACATTAAATCACTGGATGGCTGTGAAACGCATTCTGCGCTATATAAGAGGCACCATGGATTATGGTATCGCTATACGTCCACTGACTAGGTTTGGCCTAACGGCGTTCACTGACGCGGACTGGGCTGGTTGCCCCGACGACAGGAACTCTACAAGTGGGTATTGTATTTATTTTGGTCCAAACCTCGTCTCATGGAGCTCCAAAAAGCAGCCCACTGTGGCACGCTCTAGCACCGGAAGTCTCGAATATAAAGGGCTAGCCAATACGGCTTCCGAGCTCCTCTCGGCTTCAATATATCCTTCGTGATATCGGCTACGCAAGTTGCAAATTCTATCCACCTTTGATTTGGTGTGATAATATAGGAGCCACATACTTGGCCAGGAAATCAAAAACCAAAATAGGGTTCTTCTTCATGCACTAAAGACTAAGCATATTGAAATCGACTATCATTTTGTGCGTGACCAAGTTTCCAATAAAAAGGTAGGTATTGGACTCAGACTCAATATCCTTCGTGATATCGGGCCGCGAAGTTGCAACATCCACCTTTGATTTGGTGTGATAATATAGGAGCCACATACTTGGCCGATGTTAAAATGATCAAAATAATATTGAAAACGATTCATCACTTGTGCTGATCGTTTCCAAAAAGAGTATTGGGATGTCTGATTTATCTCTAGATCGTGACCAATGGCCGATGTTAAGTACCGCCCGGCCGTCATCCCCCCCCCCCCCCCCCCCCCCATTCGAGATTCAGAGAAATCAGGAGCAAGCTTACTGTTCAAGAACTCCCGTTGCGCTTGAGGGGGTGTGATAGAGTCCCTCCTCACGCCAACTCTTCCAAGTCACAAGAGGAGTCCTTAACCGATAACACCTCTCAAGGGTTATCATCAACTGAATCCTAAACTGTAACAGACCTTATCCTTATCCATTCTTGAGTGATTCTCAAGTTACTTCTTATTGTAAAACTCTTGTATACATTCAATATAAATATACAACCTCACATACCTAATCGGTACTGAGGAATTCAATTCATTCTAAAAGTCTTACAGTTTCAACCCATGTTTCAAGGTCTCACCTGATCCCACCTCATCTCACCCAAGCACTAATGAAATAGGAAAGCTCATTATACCAAAGAAAAGCAGGAAAGGTGAAAAAACCCATGAATGCTTCTTTGATGCAGTTCACAACCTCATCATCTGAATCATCAAAGCATTTTAATCATTCAGGCACCCAAGTCCTACAACAGGCCCCATACTTCTTTCCCTAGTTGTACTTCATTTTGCTGGTTCTTACTCTCTCTTCTCTCTCTCTCTGAATTTTGTAACTTAAAGAAACATATGACATTGTCACTCTCTTCTCTCTCTTCTCTCTCTCTCTGAATTTTGTAACTTTAAGAAACATATGACATTGTCAGTAAACTTTTGGGTTTTTCCAAGTTTACTATTATGAGATCCCATAAGTTATTAATATCTATTGATCTTTCTCCAAGTGTGGTGATAGTGGTTGGTCTCTTTTCATATATTTAATTAGCTTTGTAAAGTCCAAGGCATACCCGTGAGTAAGATGGTATGGGAAAGAAGTTCAGTGGAAGGAACAATTTATTTATCCTCTGATAGATATACTTTTTTAGTGAAAAATCATTTTCTATTTCCCTTCTCTGTCATTTTTCTGTGTGATGGGTTGACAAAGCTGTTTCTTTCTATAAATAATTAAAAATCATTTTTTCTACTATTGTAATGATATTTTTAATCTCTAATTAACCATGTCAGAACACCTAGAAAAACTAGAAAAACTATTTTCTTTTTTGGTCAATCCAACCAGAGTTGAATCCAATACATCAGCTTTTATTTTTTGGCCCAACCCAAATCAAACTAGGCAGAGAATTCAAGTCTTTCCCTAGTTGTACTTCATTTTGCTAGTTCTTAATTAAGGCATTCCTGGACAGAAATAGCAGAACAGAAAAGAATATTACATTTGGATCAAGTTGTAGATGTTGGGAAATTGAAATCTTCAAAAGAATGAGACGACTTCTATTTCTAGGCAAATCAGCTAAACCATCGAAGAAACTGGAATTCAAATGTATCCCAGAGAGACAAATGGGGTACAAAATACTGAAATTGATCATGTGATGTGATCTTCAGCCCAGAGGGACTTGATTGGATGATATTGATCTGGGTATGACAGGGGAGAATGATTCAAACTTGAACTTTTGATTTCTGATCTGGGTACCCTAGGGGGGACTATCATATGATTGCCCTTTAAATTATAAGTTGATTCAACTTTCATATCCATACCTTTTCTTCCTTTACTCTTTTCCACTCACATAGGAGAAAGGGGATTGGGGAAGACAAAGAAATTACTGAGAAAGGAAGCAATGAATGGCAGGTAAGAGCAGGGCCCATCTATATCTCTTTGGACCAATTTCAAAAGGTTTTGGCATTGGCACCACCATTTTTCTGTTTGTACTAATTGCCTTTTCTTTGAAAAACAAAAAATTTTTTTACTTCTCATGTCCAAAATAGCCGAGTGCTTCAGTTAGTTAAGATCATTCAGTCTATGAAATCTCTTGGCTTTCTAGAATCCAAAAGGATGGAGAATATAATTTGGTTTAATCTATTGTGTTAATTCATTGACAACTTGGTGGGTCTTTAACTCAAATTGGTAGAGCACTTGGAACATGAGCATGTTCCAAGAGGATGGTGGTTCGAGTCCACCAAGACCCTCTTTATTCAACTATTTATAGCATAGTTAGTTATGCCACTAATCCACACAAGAGCCCAATTTTAATGGCATCTTTGAAATTTGACATCTTTTTATACTTACTTTGGTTATGTTAATGAGAAATTTTAATTTTATTCCAAGGTTGGTAAGAGAAAAGGATTTTACAAGTCTTTTTTTGGTATAATTGACAAAGAAATGGCATTATTGTAATTAACATCAAATAAGGAAGAACAGATTTGCCAAACACCATTTTCGTTCTGAACAGCATTTTTTAAGAATGTTACCAAACGGTCATTTTTTGTCTCAGAACGCCGTTCTAGACTAAGAACGCAAAAGAACGTTTCTAGTCAAGAACGGACGTTCTTTGTTAAAACCGTTACCAAACGCAGCCTAAATATGATGAAAATATACAAGACGGTAGCAGTAACAGAATAATTACGCCTACCTTGCAGACAAAGCCTTCTCGCGCTTAGCTTTACGAAGCCCGGGCGCCAAAAAAGGTGTGAAATCTAGTCAAAGCCGAGCACAGCCCGACCTCAAGCTCACATATGCAGGACTGAGCCGAACTAGTCGGGCTCGAACTTAGAATAGGACACCAACCGAGATGGGGCTGGAGGAGTATTTTAGAAGGTAATTTAAGAGGGTGCTAAATGATGGACTCTGTTGGACAATCGGTGTTGGGGCTGAAGTTGATGTTTGGAATGATCAATGGATCCCTACAATTAAGGGTTTCAAGATTACAACTCCAAAGCCTTCTCATACTCCTATATCTATTGTTTCTCAATTGATTGATCATGATAGGCGTGTATAGTGACGTGATTTATTGGAAGAAAATTTCTCTTTTCTTTTTTTGGTAAAAGTTGGAAGAAAATTTCTATGCAAATGATATTTTGGAGAATCACCCATTTTGATAACGCCCAGATATGTGCCGAAGTCATTGAATGGATGAGTCGCCAATCTCAGAAACTCTCTATGGAAGGGCCTTGCGAGATTCCTATTCTCGGTTTGGTTCGTTTTGATTTCTACATTTTGTTCTTAAACCGAAGCGAATAACTGAAACCAAACTGATTCACACCCTTAGTTTGACCCAATTCCACTCCATGGTTAGATGAGAAATATACAACCTTAGTTCCTTAATTTTTTTGCATGTTTTATCTTCAATAAATACTTCTCTTTTCCCAAAAAAATACAAAAAAAAACCCTTAGAGCTGGAGAACCTGTGTTTTCTAAATTAGATATACAACTTTCATATTTAATATGTATCCAAAATCCAAATACAGATACACTTATTAGTCGACAGCTGATATCATATGTATATACTATATTGGAACAAAATCACATAAACGTACTTAAAATCAGTGGCATGCAGATGTGACATGTACATATACATCTCCTAAAGATCTCCAGTTAATAAGTTTGTGATTGGATCCAACACTAGCTTAGGAATAATAAGTTTGTGAGGAGAGTAAGATCACTTACTCAATGGTTGCACCCCCTTTGAGAGTCCATCCCTTTAGATTCCCCACCTCTTTCAAAGCATTCTTCCAACTCTCTACATCATCAGACTTATACATCCTCTGGTGTTCCTGAAATAGAACCTCAAAACTTCCGGTCTGATGTCGAATATCCCGTGGCTCAACATCAAAGAATACAGGTAGAATGGTTTGACCGTTAGATTTATGGCAATCCCAAATCTCAGCAAGTTCCAAGAGACAATATTTGCTATCTGCATATTTTTTAGAGATGACAAGAATCGAGATTTCAGACCTTCGGATTGCTCTTAGAAGAGATGGGCAAATCTCACTCCTTCCATGACTTCTTGGCTATCTCTGTAGGCATTGATTCCATCTTTTATTAGAGCTTTGTAAAGCAGACTGACAAAGTTTGTGCGAGTATCTGGACCTCTGAAATTGATAAATACATCATAAGAAGAAGAAGAAGGACGACGGGAGGAGGAAGATGAAGAACTACTACTACTACTAGCCCCTGATGATGAAGCCATGAACTTGCAGAGATGGTTGTTGGAGCTCTCTTTATTTTTCTTGTTTACTGTCACCACGAGGACGATATTGATATGCATAAAAAATCTATACCCACCCACATTATAAATTCTAGTGACATCCAGCTTATCCCCAACTCGATTTTCCATGTCAATTGGGAGTTCGTATACGTGAGCGTATGCCGTACGTGAACGACTCACAACCGTTCAGATAGAATATTCTCACAGAGATGCCTTGTATTAGCTTCTTGAAATGTAACGGGGTACGTACGTGCTACTTTAGGGGACCACACTCATAGACTTGTATCTCAACTCATGGTTGGTTGAGTGATGTAGACACAGTACCTCTTTGATAATTAAATGAAGAGTATTAGTTTTTTGTGTATGATCTGGTGTATGATCTACACCAGCACTCTCATGTGTCTCTCTCTCTTTTCCATAAAACAAGGGGGTAGAGGTGGTTTTTCACATAGAGAGAAGAGAGAGACTCACGAGAGTACTGGCATAGGTCACACTCCCCGACTAAGATCTTTTTTCCTTAAATGAAAGTCATTGTTTTGCCTTCTATAGTTCGATGGAAAAAAGAGTTTCGTTTGATAACAATCGACGTTCCAAATTACTTGTTTTATAAGTAGTAATAGATAATTAATACGAATAAAATAAACCAACCACTTACAAGAAGACACGTGAACAGCAGTGCATTATACCTAGAGTGAATATTATTCTACTTCTTATTCCACACCGACTGGATTATTTGAATACCAAAAGGATAAATATCACCATAACGGACATAAAATTTCAGACACTTTTGGTATTTAATATGAATTGCTATCTGTTTGCATCCGTTAGTCCAATTTTAATACGATTCAGCCAATCCAATCAATCTGATACCAATTCCTCAAACTACATAATCAACATGTTTTTTGGGATAATTGGCCTTTTGAGCGATACTATGTGCGTTTTTTGGAAAAGTATCGAATATGCATGCATGACAATTGGGATTTTGGAAGGGAACTTTCGACTGCAAACTAACATATTTTCCTTAATACCTCACCCATAGTCCACTCGGTTGTTGGTTGAATACTATAGAGTATAAACGCAGTCTATGGTAATTGTGGTTGTGTTTGCTATGCATTCTTGGAATGCATTTTAATTCTATTTCGTATTCTCTGATGACAAAAACATGTGAAATCAACCTAGAATGCATAGCAAAGACATCCTGAATGAAAACCTTGTTTTATCTACATATTGGAAAAAATGAGAGGTGTTTGATGACGATGGACATTGTAGATCACTTGTTTCCTCTTAAGCCAAAGACTGTATTTTCCTCAATCTAGAGAGAGAGAGAGAGAGATCTTCCTCCACCTTGAACGATCAGGACAAACGCGTGTACACTAATTGTAAGATGGGATCCACATCCACACATGAGAAAAACTAACAATCAATCATCTCACTTTCTCTTCCTTTTTGGTTTTTTTCTTTTGAAGTGGGAACCACACATGAGAAAAACAATCACTCATCTCTTATCTCTTCTGATTTTTTCTTTTGAAAAACAATCAGTCATCCAGTCTCCTCCTTATTTTTCTTTGATGGGGGATCACGTTTACACCATATTTTCAGTCAAAGATCAAACCACCACTAGGAGATATAGACCGATGAAACGATATTTACAATTTCATTTGAACTCATGTGATCCCATTCAAAGGAACTGTGAGGTTGCAATCATAGCATCTACCTTGGTAATACTACAAACTAGCAGGCAAAAAACTCTGGTATTATTCAAGGTCTCCTCAAAGATAAAAAGCTAAATATTGATAGGCTATGGGTTGAATGTGATTTATCTTCAGCGATAATAACTTTGTAAAAAGGTTTATTGCCACGGGATATTCAACAAGATTGGATCTACCTGAAGCCATTTCTCAATAACATTATGTGGAAGTTCACCCACTACTTCAGGGAAACCAATTGTATAGTTGATTTCTTGGCAAAGGCAACGGCTAAATCTTCATCCTCATATGTAAATTTAGATCTCCCTACTCAACTTAAGGAAGATATATTCTTGAATGCAATTAATAGACCAAGATATAGATTTTTTTCAATTTTTGGGATTAAGATTTCTTGGTGATGGCATTACCGAAGGTGGGATTATATCCGTTGTTTTTTGTAATATACAAGGCATGCCCTCCTTCCTCCTTTCGTAATTTTTTATTTCTTTTAATATAATCTGACCTTTTAGCAAAAAAGGGAAGCACCACCCAGGTTGGCTTGGAGGCATCGATCGCGAGACCCATGTAGGATGTTAACAACACTTCCACAAAAAACTATGAGGTTTTTGCATCCTTTGCATTATATGCATTTTTTTTTGTGTATTAATAATAGAAACACATTGTTGTCAATTTCTAATCATCCAGTTCATGGCACGGATTCAGATCTTCTATGGCGTGGGCTGCCTGTCCTCCTGTGCTGCGCAGACACAAGGTGACGCGCATTGACCGCCTTATTCCTGTCCAAACGCCTTGCCTGAGCGGGGGTAAGACGGTCAATGCGTGTCGCCTTGTGTCTGCACAGCACAGGCAAGACAGGGTAGCGTGCCATAGAAGATCTGTGTTGTCATGGCACCTAGAGATAAATATAATTACTGTCAAAGCCGGCAACAGTTTGTGTTATTGATGTATACTATGGAGGAGAATACCCATGTAGATCTTTGCTCATTTGCTAGCTCCTGCTATCAAGCAATTAAAGAAACCGCACACCATAGAGAGTCTTGCAGCTTTTAAAAGAAAAAAAAAAATTTAATAAATATAAAGAGTCTGAAGAAGATTACATGATTGGTTCTTAAACAACATCGGCAAATTGCAAGCCGTCCTGCAGTTGTAGAGTAAATGAGTATCAAATCAAATGTCCATGTGTTGGGAACAAGTGACTAACGCAACAGAGAGACATACTTCTGCAACCTCCCACTAGTTCGATATGGTCTGGTGTCCTCCTCAAGAAATGACTTCTGTCACTCATTGATCAAAGATGAAGGTAACAACAAATATATAAAATGTGAGAACAAATTAAATACTGGATTAGAATGCATGTAGTAGATTCAAACTAACCTGGTTGTGCTTGCTGTTTGGCTGGCACGAACCACCACCATATCCATTGTTAGTTGAGAAAATATTGAATTTCAGTGGAGACCACCAGTAGAAGAGAATAGGGCCTCATCATAAAAACCCTGTAGTACTGAAACAGTTGCAAAAACGATCCCAAACAGCTACCACTGCGACAAAGCAATTGCATACCCCTGAATCAGCTGCCTTGTAATTGTCCTCGTCGTCAAGGGAAGCTTCGACGTAGTTGCTAGCCGCCCTCAACGCACCCTCTTCCTCGTCCACCTCTTCATCATCATTGTCACCATCTTCTTCCTCCTCCACCTCTTCATCATCATCATCACTATCTTCTTGCTCCTCCACCTGTTCATCATCGTCGGCATTTGACCATCTGAAGAAATCTGCTACCAATATTGCACTGGATTGTTGGTTAGGCATTTGCTGCACTGAATCCTTGTTTTCGAACAGCACCTTACAGAGTTTCACATCGGCGTTGGTCTCAAAATAACTGAAATGGTGAGAATCTGAGTGCCTGAATATGTCATCTATCCCTGCCTTAATTCCTCAATAGCAACTTTGCTTTCCAGCGGAAACCCAAACCAATCAAACCCTTTGAAATGGTCCATGTAGATTATGTCTCTCTTAGTGAATTCAATGTCCTCAATTCTAATCGAATATTCAAAGTAGGCCCTTTTTACTCCCCAACGGATAAAAGCATTAATCTCAAGAGTGATGGATAATAGCTCACCAACCACAAACTTCACTTGTTTCCCAGATTTCAATGCAAAAACAACACACAGAATTGGTGACCCTTGATTATAGATCACATCATTATCAGCAGCAGCAATTGAGTTGCTTCCCTGACCACCTTCGCCAACATTATCAACAAGTCTTCCCTGCATATAAATAATAAAGAGGGAAGGCAAATTATAGTGTTGCTGCTAGTAGGAATTGAAGTACATAGAAAAGCTCCATTTTTAAAGTTACAGAGAGAAATTAAGATAGATAAAAGTACGTACATGCCCATGTATCTTCCTCCTTGTCTCTGTTAATTTGTAGCAATTCAATGCTGTCAGCTCTTCTAAAGATTCTGCTCCTTCCAAGCCGTGAATTTTCTCAAGATTTACACAATTGTTACTCTCTATTCTCTTCAATCTTTTCAGGTTTGATATATCAGGTAACTCTGTTAATTTTTGGCAACCTTCCACCTTCAACTGTTCCAAGGATTCTATTCCGTCGATGCAGTGAATTTCCTCTATATTTTCACAATTGCTAATGTCTAATACCATCAATTTTTTCAGGTTTGACAAATCCGGTAACTCTCTTAATTTGTGGCAACTCTGCAATACCAACATTTCCAAGGAATTTGTTCCTTCTAGGCCATGAACTTTCTCTAGATTTTCACAATCAATGTGTAATTCAACCAATCTTTTCAGGTTAGATAAATTCAGCAACTCTCTTAATTTGTTGCAACCCTCAGCTCTCAACTCTTCCAAGGATTCTGTTCCTTCGAGGCCATGAATTTTCTCTAGATTTTCACAATGACTGATGTCTAATAACCTCAATCTTTCCAGGTTTGACATATCTGGTAACTTTCTTAATTTGTGACAACCTTGCACTATCAACTCTTCCAAGGATTCTGTTCCTTCCAGGCCATGAATTTCCTCGAGGTTGTCACAATCTGTAATGCTTAATTTCCTCAATCCTTTCAGCTTTGACAAATTCGGTAATCTTACCAATGATTCGCAACCATAAAGTAATAATTCCTTCAATCTTTTCAGGTTTGACAAACAAGGTAATCTTACCAATGATTTGCAATCATAAAGTGATAATTCCTCCAACATTGCCAAATGTGATAGATCTGAAATTATCTGCAGTGAAATACAGTTCTTAACTTCCAATCGAGTTAAAGTGGAGGGAAGCTCTCGGAGAGATTCAAGGTTCATGTAGCCTTCCAAATATAGAACCTGAAAAGCAAAACCACTCATGCTGATTAGGAGTGGTTGAAGCCTCTTGTAGTCTGTCTGATCATCTGGTTCATCCATGCCCATTCTTAACACCTCTAAGCTCGAGAGCTTTGAAAAATCATCTGGTAATTTTACAACCATAGTATCAGACAGGTCAAAGGGAAGCAAACTCCTCATTCTACCCATTGATATTGGTAGCCTCACTAGCTTACTGCAACGAGAAACGTCTAATGTCTCAAGCTTCTCTAACTGCCCTACACCATCAGGCAGTCCTTCAATTTTAGTCCTACGTACTGAAAGCTTAACCAAATGTTTTAGATCACCTATGGATGTAGGCAACTTGTTCAGTGACATACAATTACTGAGAATGAGAATTTTGAGAGAAACCATTTGACAAATACTATCTGGGAGTTTCAAAAGAGTGCATTCCGTGAGATCCAATCTTTGTAAGCACGGAAACCATGAGAAGAAGTCGGGAGATTCTGAGAGATCATAACAGGTCTCGAGAATAAGAACCTTCAATTTTTTAAACCTCTGTAAAACAAGAAATGATATAAAATATATATAACTCTCAATTTAAAATTTGATAATTTAACAAGTGAAAGCAAAATAAAAATACAATGGCACTATACCTTATCTTTATTTTGAGGTACATCATTCCAAGCTAGTTTGATACCACTCCTTGATAAATCAAGATGAACCAGTTCCTCATGAAAAAAATTGGTTGGTAGAATTTTTAAAGGGCAGAAGCACCAACGGAACCATCTTAATTGAGAAGGAAGACGTGAAAAATCCCCATTGATGTTGTTATTGTGCCTTTTGGCAAGTTGTAGAAATCTTAAATTGGGCATCTTTGAGAAGTCTTCAAAGCTTAAATCATCTAAGTGCTCTTCAAGGAGGATACCTTCAACCATTTGAGTTCCCTACAGCAGAAAAATAGTATTTCAAGTAAAGAAAATTTCACACACATAAAATATATATGTATATATATAGAAGGACGCAGAACCTTATTTAAAGCTCTTTATATTTATGTCGCTTTATTCAATCTCTTGTAATTAGTAGTAATTTATCATGACAAAGTAAGATTATATTGCACAATGGGGTTGCTTAGACTCGAACCATTAGCTGTGATTGCTTCCTGTTTTTTACCATCACATGGAGTGATAGCCAAGGATTAAATGATTATTTATAGTAAAAAAATGAACAAGAAAAATGTCTCTTACCGTGCCTTTTTTTAATACTTTCATGATCTCATCATGTGACCACAATCTAGTACGTTTGGTGGGGTCTCCATAGCTGTCTTTTGAGACAATTCTCCTTCCCAAATATCGAAGTTGATCATGCATTCTCAATTTCATCATCTCTATCTTTAGGAGGTGCTTTTGAGTGAGTTCTTTTATTGCTAATCTAGCACGTAACTCACAAGCTTCCCATATCGAAATTGCTTCTTCAACTATCCATCCAGTGAAATGGCATGCAACATCAAGAAATATAGTTTTCGCATGATCACTTAGTTTATTGTAACTTATCATCAACTTTTCAAAGACCTTTTCATCGTAGCTTCTTATCGACATTCCAGTGACCTTGTTATCAAGGATATCTTTCAACCCTTCTAATGCATCTTTCCATTCTTCTTTATCTTTGCCAAATAAAAAATAACCCAACACCTCAAGAGTTAGGGGTAACCCATCAGCATGGCGTACGATTTCATGTGAGAGCTGCTTAAACTTTTCTGGAGGTTCATTCTTTGAAAAGGCATGCAAACTTAAGAGTTGAAGAGAATTCCCAAAATCCAATCCTTCAGGATAATATATTTGAATATCTTTATCAACTTTATGTGCATTCAAACATTCATCATCTCTAGTTGTGATGATGACTCGGCTTCCTTGACCAAACCAATTGATTCCACCAGCCAATACATCAAGTTGTACATAATCATCCACATTATCAAGAATAAGAAGAACTTTTTTTCCATGAAGTAGTTTTTCTATCAATTTTGATCCTTTAGAAGCAATGCTCACGTAGTGGTCCCTTTTCAAGATATCTTTAAGAAGTTGGTTTTGCAAGGAAACTAAACCTTTATTTCCTTGTGATGTTTCTTCTCTCACATCAGTAAGAAAGCTACTCCCATCAAAGCTTCTAAAGATGCGATTATAGACGGCCTTTGCGATAGTTGTCTTTCCGAGGCCACCCATGCCACATATTGCCACAAAGTGTACACCATTGGAACCAATATCTAGTAAAGAAAGTAGTGTATCTATGCTGGAATTTATTCCAACTGGGTATTTACATTCATCCAAGGGCGTGCTACTTAGTTCTCTCAAAACCCTTTGAACAATTATCTCAACTAAATTTGACTGATCCCTGCAATTTTCATATTAAAAGGTAAATCACAACATGTATTGATATGTAAATCTCTAGTAAAACATAAGAAGAGATTACTCAACTTTTTGATGGAACAGAAAAAGAAAAGTTATGAATGGTTAGCACTACTAATGAAAATTAAGTATGGGCAAAATTTGAGAAATCCAACCTTGTGTACAGAGTCGAGGTTTTGGTGGGCAGGGTTTTTTTTTAAATTTTTTCTCACAAGTAGCTTGTTCCTCCACATGTAGAAAAGAACCTACATCAACCTCTGGTGGACCAAACAACATTGCCTTCAACCCAATTAATCGAGAAAGAATATAGATAGGATGTGGACTACGGTTTATATTTTCATGTTTATATGATGTATCATATTATAAGTTGTTCAAACCATTTTTTTTTAATGAAAAACTTTTTTTTTTGGGGGAAAATTTGTAATTTTAATTTGTTAAGTCAGAGAATAAGCTGCTTAAGGAAGGTAATTTTATGGCAATTAACTTCCTTTTTGTAAGATTGTGTGATGAAATACATGCCAGGGGAGATCATGAAGAATAAAATGTAATAGGGATTGGGCATAAGTAGCAAATAATGGATCTTTCAGGGGTATTTTCAGTGGATCCACTCATGAAGCATGCACTACCTACATGGCACTGACCTGGCAACTATTATTATGACCTCACAAGCACGAGACATGAATTATTAAGGGCATATTTGGTAAACTCGCACTTCTGATTCTAGGCTTCTAGAAGCCAGCTTCTAAACTTTAAAAATATGTGGCCATTTGAATTATAATGTTTGGAATCTTCAGACATTATAAAAGATATTTGTGAACACCTTATCAAGATTAAAAGGGGGAAACAATGTATAAAAGAAGCGGATATTAAATATGTGTAAAGAAAAATCAAAACAAAAGATATATATGGTCATGAACATCTAAGCATACCCCCTCTTATCGCTTCGTGGAAATTTGTGAACACCTTATCAAGATTATGGATGCAAAAACATATTGAGATATGGGGGATTGAGTAAGATGAACAGCCTATCAAAACGGAAAAAATTTTGCTGCTACGCCCATAGCAGGAATGTTCCTGCTACAAGGCTAGCAACCAAGGAAATGGAATAATTCACTTCCCCTTTGGGTTCATAAATACCCTCTTAGGTTTCAGTATTTTCTAAAATACCCCTTAAGATCCCATTTCCTTGGCTGCCAGTCTTGTAGCAGGAACATTCCCAAAATTTCGTCCTACCAAAACTGAAGTCAAATAGCAAACTTTTTAAACATGACAGACAAAATAAAATAAAATAAAACCATAAAAGCAAAAGCCCACGGTTTAGCATGATGATATACAGTATTTGGGTATCTCAAGCTCCTTTCATGAAAGTTTGATATCCTTTACTTATGGCAATCTTAAATTCTAAAAAAACGGAACATGAAAATCGATAGAAATATGGGGAGAAAGAGAAGTAGAACACAACTGTAAGTAATAATAAAAGAGAAAAGAAGAAGCAGAGGACAATGAGAATTGATATGCTTGTGTAACCTTGGGAATTTTCTACTTAGAGTTGGAGCTCCCACTCTATTCAATATATATTCACTTAAAGGAACCAAGGGACACAATAAGAAAATAAGAAAGAAGCAAATAAAACTTAATACCCAAACTACCCCTAATCAATATCGAGAATCAACAGTCTCTACTAACAACAAAAAATATGTTGGGGATATGGCAGATGATGTTGGTGTTATAGCGCTCAACACAGTCAGTGTGACAGACAGACTTACACAGTGGTGTACAGCGATAGTGAAGCAGATAGAGTATTGTGTGATACATGGCAGCGCAGTCAACAGTGTGACATGTCAGTCAGCAGTGAAAGTACAATTGTACAATGGTTGTACAGTGGCTATACAGGTAATAGAGGTAGCAAAGGTGACAGTGACGGTGACAGAGAAGTTGTACAGTGGCAGTACAGTTGTGGTAGTGAATTGGCAGCTTCTGAACATATGTGGCAGCCTATAATTGTGTAAGTAGTGCGCAAGATTGTACAATGTCAAATACGATAGACAGTGATGGAAATGGTGTACAGGTGACATGGCAGTTCACATGTGTAAGAATGTGTTTGATAGTATGTTCTAATGTTGCATAGTATTTACAGGTGTTCTGACACTGTTTGACACGTCAGACAATGAGTTGGCAGTGCAAATAGTTCAATTTCTGCGAACAATGTTTGGCAGAGTTAATGAAGCATGTAAGCATATATAATGACGTTTGGCAGTGTAGTACACTGTTGTATAGTGTTTAATAGTATGCGGACGCAGCAGGTGAACCCTGTACCGTAAGTGTTGATTTCATAGGTTTGTGCAGTGGCAGCATGCTTGGAGATAATTTCGGAAGGCTTAAAGGCAGAATTGAGAAAAATGATCTGCATGAAAAATGTAGTTCGTCAAGTATTGGTTCCTACGTAACTGATTTTGCGTCATTTCAATGTCAGACATAAAAGTTACAATGATTTTTGTATTGTTGCGCGAAAACAAACAAATTGATAGAGGTTTGAAAGAGCTTGGATGCATTTGGGGAACATTCTGGAAGTTTTTCCTTCCATAAGATATGTGGAGTTAAGTTCGTCCTTGTCACGAGCATGCTGGCGCAAACACACTCAAAAATTTCATTAAAATGGGTATTTTATGGCGCAGATACCTTTTAGGGAATTCTGGTTGGTCTGGCATATTAAGTTAATGTGTAACTAGATGCACCAAATATATTTTTCCTACGACTGAGATGCGGCCACGTCAAAAGATGCTTTTTTGGTAGCTATCAGTGAAGCGTGAATAAGCACGGGTTTTGGTCAATGCAAAAGATGCCATCGCGGAATCTATCATTGAACAAGCGCATGGTGGTTGATGAATGTTATGAATATGGAATCAAGAGATAGGATTAGATTAGTTAGAATGTTGGTTAATTAGTTAGGTTGTTATTTACAAAGGATTGGTTGTATTACCCCTACAAAAGGGATTTCCTTTTATTCATTGAGCATGAAAGATGAAAGAAAATAGTTTAATCTCTTCCCCCCTGGTGCCCCTTTCTTAGGAGTCCCTCACTTATTTGAAATAGTGAGAAAATCCCCCCTGTTATGGTTCTTGAATCTCATCCCAGATTCTTGAATCATAACAATGCACCGCGCAACACCAGATCAGAAAACCACTTTGGTATTACACCATTATACTGTACGGCCACAGAAGATGCTCTTTGTTGCATTTGATTCGTTCTACGTTTCGAGTAACTCAGTCGTACAATGCACTTTCAAAAGATTCTGATTTATTTGTTGTTATCAATCCCGTTTGCGGGATATAATAGCCAGAAACGAGCCTGCGTTTTGTATATGGATCGAACAATCCATATTGATGTCGATCTGTAGTCCGCATGTAGTCTCACTATGGTGTATTTATGTGTATCGTACACCACATTATAGATTATAAATAACAAGTTCTAAACAAACCCGCATTCAAGTAATGGAAAAGATTCGAAGTCGAAGCTCCTAAATCTGCATGCAAATTAGAAGTTTAATCCAATGGTCAAAATTTGACCTTATCGATTCATTGACTTAACGAACACCATGCCACCGCCTATTACAATTCTAAATGTTACGGAACCCCTCAAAAATTACATTTTTGCCCCTGAGTTGCAAGGTTTTACTGAAATTGCAATACCTTTCTCATTATAAATCCGTTTTGCGAGTCACGAGTTGTTGTGCACTCCCACTAATGACTGTCTCCCCCAATGTGTAGGAATCGGTTGAACTGTGCTACGATCTTCAAAAACAATTAACCAATCATCAAAAACCCTTCACCACATCAAAATAGGGGTTTTTCAACTCTAGAATACCTCTCCCTAGGTACTCCCACACTTAGTGGCATCTTCAGAAGAAAATTAGCAACTTGCACGTGTTCCTATGTGTACGTGGATCTAGAAAACTCCATTAAAGTTTTTTCTTTGAAAACTTAACCCTCTCAGTAATTTTATTAATTTTTATCTTCACAGGGAAGTAGAAAATTTTTGGATTGTATTAAGTTAACACCGTTGCTCTAGAGGAAGATGGGTGAGTATTTTCAAAAAACAGGAGGTGCGTTGAGTATCGTTCAATTTTCAAGGGGTGTCGTGTAATTTACCCATAAAAGATTACAAGATAAAATCTCAATCTCAACTAATAAAAAACTCTTTAGAAATTAAATATCCTATTGGACCTAAAAACCCATGGACCCCATTCATCACTTGGATACCCAAATGGGTGTGGGTTGGTCCAAGACAGTACACCTACATCATCATCCCAACTTATTTATAGAAACCCCAAGAGCCCCTACACTACTCAACTTATAAAACAACAAACTCAGCCTTATCCCAACCAAATGGAGTCGGTTACATGGATCCTTTCAAAAAACAGTAGAGAAAAACTGAGGTCCTCACAAAGGGAAGGGAAACTAAGAGGGATAAAGAATAAAAATGAAGAAAAAGATAAGAAAAATGAGTCATTGAAAATGAAAGTAAGAGAAAAGAGGATAGTCCAGGAAACTAAGAAAATCTCAACTATATATATGGTGTCGATAACGTGGATCATTGCCCTCCAATAGACGCTACCTGAGGTCATACTTAGCACAAGACCCAAACTATGCATGTTATTCTTCACAACCTCACCTATGGTCATTTTAGGCTTGCCCCTAGCTCTTTTAGCTCCTTCGATCGGCATCAGATCAGTACTCCTTATTAGGGTGTCCCCAGGCCTCCATTGCTCATGGCCAAACCACCTCATACGACATTCGTGGAGCTTGTAGCTAATCGGGGCAACTCCCACATCAGCTCTAATACGTTCCTCATTTTATCCTTCCTAATTTTTCTACACATCCATCTTAGTATCCTCATCTCTGCAACACATAGCTTTGCTGTATGGCACTTCTTAACTGCCCAACATTCTGCCCCATACATCATAGCAGGTTGGACAACAATCCTGTAGGACTTTCCTTTAAGCATTAAAGGAATGTGTCGATCATACAATACTCCAGTCACACCTCTTCACTTCATCCATCCCATTTTAATTCTTTGTGAAACATCATCATCTATGTCACCTTCTTTGTGTATGATAGACCCCAAATATCTGAAATAGTCACTTGGCGATATCTCTCTCTCTCCTCAATTTTCACCATGCCGTCATCCATCAAAGAGTGACTAAAGTTACACCTCATATATTCTGTCTTTGATCTACTAATCTTAAAGCTTCAACTTCTCCATGTGGGACTAATTCCTTTCAGTCCTCCAAAGTTTCTCTTTGCTACAATGAGCACAAAAGCTCTCTCTGAGGGGGTCCATACACACACGCGCTCCCCCCATACGCACGCTCTCTCTCCCCACTCCAACACACACACACACACACACACACACACACACACACACACGCTTTATAAACGAGGGCTTTGGGCTCTCTTATCTGATGAAACCCAAAGGTTAGTTGAAGCTCCTCTATTTTTGGTGCATGGCTTTGTATTTTCGTTTAATTTTTTACTCCTAAATTTGTTTTGCTTCTCATTTGACGTAATCCCCAATCTTCATTTGCTTTATTTTCTAGCTGCACTTCAATTTCATGCTAGTTGTAATGAGTCAATTTCATACTAGTTGGTTGTCTAGTATTTCTTTTTCTTGAATGTACTGGTGCTAATCTAGTTAAGTAGCAAAATATACACTTTGTGCTTCTAAATGCTATTACTTCCAACCAAAAACTAATTCATTTTGAGTTGTGGGGTGTTGGGGGTTAGAGTCTTGGACTCACGGTGGGCAGAGCTGCGTAAAAGCTGGGGTTTTGCACCAAAACAATGAAGAAATTGGCAATTGCAGTGAAAAACTCATCTATCTTATCTACATGCTATTATATAAGTCCGTATTTATATTCCCAGATTTGTAAAGAGGATCCATATTAAAATACGTATTAAATGTTTGCCCTATTATTTCTATGTAGATTTTTTTTGCCAATTTTTTAAATGTATTGTTGAAATCTAGATTCTCCTCTCTCTCTCTCTCTCTCTCAAACATTTGGACATGTGTCCTCCCCTCACAAAACTTACTTTCTTTGCTTATAAAGCCCGATTTGGTATGATTTTTGTTTCAATTTCATTTGGTGATTTCTATTTCAGAAATTGTTTGGTTTGAATTTTGCACATCATTTCAATGAAATAGAAATTCTGAAATAGCTGATGAGCTGTTTCAATTTTGAAATTGAAATTGATATCACTCTTGCTCCTTAATAAGCACATGATTAATTTGATGGGCAAAACAGTAATTTATGTTAAAAATAAAACACCACCCTTCTTCTCTTGATGGTCTCACCTCCACCACGCCCCTACTATCATACCACCACCACTACCCGCCACCCAAAGAAATATAGAGAATTTATTCTCAGAAATTGAACTACCAAATGAATTTCTTATTCTCAAAATATTTTGGATTGATGCAATCAAAAAAAATTCAATTTCTTTATCAAAAATCTATTTCATGAAATCAATCTGAAATTGAAATAGAAACCATACCAAATCTGGCCTAAGAGAATTGCTTGTAAAATGGGAAATAGACCGAAAATTAGTCAACCTTCTTAAAAACCAATGTTGAATTTTAAATGTCATTAGTAGTTCCCTCTTTAGGGCCAAATCTGGGTTGCATGTGTTACTTCCAGTTTTAATCTTTAGACTCTTAAATCAATAGAATCAAGGCCAAGTTTAGTAAATCAATAGAATCAAGGCCAAGTTTAGTTGTTGGTGTCAAAATCCACCATAAAAGTCTACAACTAGCCCAAAGGTTTCAACCCATAAACAATTATTTAAATTGATTATTGTTGCAAGTATTTTCCAAAAATTTTCTAAACTATCCTCAAAGTTGGCATCATAAAAGTCATTTTCTTTGGAAAATCACTTTCTAAAACTTTTAGAATCATGTTCCTTGGCAATGGCGGTAGCCGCGGTGGTGGCAATGGTGGTTGAAGTTGCATTGGAGATGGTGTTTAATTTTAAACATGAAATTACTGCTTTGCCCATCACATAAACCTGTGCTAATTAAAAAGCAACTCTACCCCCCCCCCCCCCTCCTTTATTTCTCCCTTTTGTTTGTAGAACAAAGAAGTTCCAAATAAAAGTTTTTGTTTCTCTATTTTCAACAACCTTTTGTAAGTGGTTCATTTCTAGGAACAAAAGAAATGAACCGATGTTAACAATCGTATTTCTATTCTGTTTTTTTTTTTGTTCTCAGGAACAAAAATACAGAGAAATAGAGAAACAGAAGTGCTAACATTCAGGGGCTTAATCAACTGCTGATACCATATGTATATACTAGATTCTAACAAAATCACTGAAATATACTAAATCAATGGAAGAAGTGATATGCATATATACCTACTTAATACATCTACATAAGAAGAAGAAGATAAGCCCCTTAGATAAAAAAAACATGATACATGAAGACTAGCTTAGGGTTGACCCAAAAAAACATATAAAAAAACAAAAAAAGAAGACTACCTTAAGAATAATAACTTTGTGACAGTAAGATCACTTACTCAATAGTTGCGTCCCCCTTGAGAGGCCATCCCTTTAGATTTCCCACCTCTTTCAAAGCACTCTTCCAACTCTTTACGTCATCAGACTCATACTTCCTCTGGCGTTCCTCACATGGTCCTTCAAAACTTCCAGTCTGATGTCGAACATCCCGTGGCTCAACATCAATGAATACTGGCAGAATGGTTTGTCCCTCAGATAAATGGCATTCCCAAATCTCAGCAAGTTTCAAGAGACAATATTTGCTATCTGCATAGTGTTTAGAGAAGACAGGAATCGAGATACTGGATCCTCGGATTGCTCTTAGAAGAGAGGGACAAATCTCTTCTCCTTCCCAGAGTTCTTCGCTATCTCTGTAGGCATTGATTCCATCTTTTATTAGAGCTTTGTACAGCAGACTGACAAAATTTGTGCGAGTATCTGAACCTCTGAAATTGATAAACACATCGTAAGGTGAAGGCCGGCGGAAGGAAGCAGATGAAGTAGTACTACTAGTACTAGCCCGTGATGAAGCCATTAAACTTGTAGTAGCAGTTGCACAGATGGTTTTGGAGTTCTCTTCTTTTTTCTTGTTTACTGTTGCGAGAAAACCAGCAATCCCATAAATATGAGGTCTTTAAAATCACAAGGGATGATTAGTGACATCCATCCAGCTCATACCCGACATGACAACTGGCCTTACAAAAATGCTGTGGTGCTTTTTTCGAAAAGTAGAGGGTACGTGCCTGACAATTGGAAATTGAAAGGAAACTTTCGGCTGTATTGACACTCTTTAGATCCACAGGCCCACTCACCCACTGCCCACTGCCCACCCACACACACTTATAGGCTCGTAGCTTACTCGTGGTTGGCTGAGTACCGTAAATTTTTTTATTTTTTTTATTTTTTTTCTGGTAAAGCTGAGTACGTATTAAATAAAACTCCACGTTTTGTCTTTAATTGAAAAATAAGAATCGTTCGATTGAAATGAGGATCGACGTTCCATATTATTTGTTTTCTAGACTGTAAAAGATAATGAAACGGGACGGTTCCATATGATTATATCGAAAAAAAAAAAAAAAATTTGGGATAAGAGAGAAGGTGTCGCCCACAAATCTCTTTTATCTTCATATTTTCAAGGATAGTTTAAAATCTTGTGATATGTCGATATCTCAGGCTGATAGAGATGGCCAAAATATTTGAAATATATCGAAATATCATCAAAATATGTTTTTTTTTTTGTCATATTTTGGCACTCCATCTTGATAGGTTTATGATCATATTAAGGCCTAATACTTCATGTATGTCCTTATTTAAGCTAAATAAACACATTTAAACCTTCATATTGTTAAAAAAAAAAATGAACTCAAAACGGTGTTTTAGGTTTGCACACTTCGATTGACAGTATACAGTCGCTGACTGACAGTATACAATCGCCGACCTTGATGTATAAATAGTTAAATTCACATTGATTAAGTATTAAAAGATATATAAGAAATTTAAACAAAGTAATGAAACAAAAATAACCCATAAGTCATAATTCATAACTCATAAACTCCATAATAGTCAATAGTCAATATATAAAGTCACAAGTTCACAACTCACAAGAGTGTAAGACTCACAAGAAATATCGCCGAAGTATCACCGAAATATAAACTTTTTCCATTTCGCCTTGCCATTTCGTCTCGATATTGTCGAGATTTTCGAAATATTCCAATATATCAGTGATATTTCGTGAAATCTTGAACCATGTGTCCAAGAGGGTGCATATTTGTAAGTGATGCACAAAGAATAATGCCCGAAGAAAGATCTTCAAACACTGCAATTCTCAAGCTAGCCTGAGCTAGAAAAGATTATGGAAAACGAAGACTACTCTTTAATATTTCTTGATGTCTCTATTGATCCAAGAATGAATTACACGGGTATTAGGACCCCTATTTATACAGGTTCATTCCCAATCCATGATATTTCTTGGATCCGCCAGAGGGATTTCCTTTTTGGTAAGGTGGTCCCTGTATGCTTGGATTAGGAAACCCTTGCAAAAAGGGGGATTCTCCCCTCAGATCTCAGGATCTTTCCTTTTCTTGCACGTGAATTACGGTTATAAGTCTATACCCACTTGGAGGTTCTCAATGACTTTGTTGTCGTGTCTAGGCCTACATAACTGTCTCGTCCATAGCCCCCGCTTTTCTGGTTAAGGGCTGGTTACTTGTAACCCAAGTCGGTTCACGTGTCAAGCAGGGATTGGATAGATAAAATGTGGTATATCATTTGCCCCCTACTCCCCTTACTTGGAGTGAGGTATGGGGAGAATTATCCGATCATCACGTGCAGAGGCACCTTGGCTCGTATGCTCGGTCATTTACAGTCTTTGCCTGTTTATTATGTTCTGCTGATGATCAATTTTAATACCTGGCGAAGCGGGGTACCGATTAAGATCCGTTTTCTTTTTTGGGTTGAACTCCGCATTTGAACGATTTCACCCCTATGAGTGTTTCATAATCGCGCCGTCATTCACCGTTGTTTGCACATGGGTCCAAATTATCTTTCGAATTTCACGCCTTTTGAAGGAAGTTGAGGGGATGTCATAAAGTTCAAATTAAATTTCTTGCTTTCCCGATGTTTTTCTCTATCACTCTCCATCTTCAAAGGAGTGATGGAGAGATCTAAGGCAATAGGGCAAGGGCCACGGCGGGTATTTTCTTCAATGAGAAACTGCTCATTGTCTTCATCGACATCCCAGGCTTCATGAGAGGTGCGGGAAATGAAGGATTGGACGAAATCGATACCATAAAACCGAGAAGGTAAATGAAGGAAGCGATGAGGGTGAAAATGGCGGCAATTTCACAGAGGATTAGCTTGATTATCATTATGATGGACAGCTTTGAGGGCATCTGCCGCCTCTCTTCTCGTGTTATCTCCTTCCACCAGTGGATTGACAGGGACTAAAGGCTAAAAAAGAAAAACAAAAAAAGGGGGAGGTGGTGGAACACAGTGAGTGGCGAGGATGGTGGCAGATCAAGATGTATTGGTTGGGTGGCTTGGGTTGGGATGTAATGGTGGGATACAGTGAGGGTGGGTTACAAGGGTCGCTAAGGGGAGAGGTTTGCAGTGATTTTGCAATGGGGCTTGCAACGACAGTGGCAGTAACATGGAGTCGGACTCGGAGAGGTGAGGAATAGCATGGTATGAGGAAGAAGATAGAATTTGGGGTTTTTAGTTAAGTGTAAATCTTAAATCAACACTAGTCAAGAGTAGTCTAGGGATTTAAATTTATTTAACTAGCTGACATCAGTATAAAAAACTTACGATAGAGATTAACTTGTAATAGAGGGAATGATTTGAGTATTTTCAAAAATCAGGGGGTGATTTCAGTTCCGTTTGAAAACCAAGGGGTGACTTATAATTTACCCTATTAACTTTTGTAAACATGTAAATATATAACATTAAATAAACCCATCAAGCAAAGAGAAAAAGCCCTAATACTACTACTTTAAAAAATGATTTGAGAATTCATCAAAAAGCAACCTCCCCCATATCAAGTCCATATGAATACAAAAATTATTGTAGAAATGGAACCTATACACGATGCAACAAAAACATGTTATAGAAAGTAAAACAATCAAACAACCATGCTGTAAGAATATACGTAGTTTAGCAAGGTGCCTACATCCATAGAGAGATGAGAGTACTCCTCACTAGAAAAGGAAAAAGGGTAACACATTCTCTTCCTCACACCTCTTCGTGTTTATAAAGATTTCCTGTAACCGTAATAACCTTCATCGTTAAAAATTTATAAGGAAAACTTAACGGTCCTTCGGAGGCTGCCTACAATCCAAATTACAGAATACAAGACATCAACCCTCAACAATTATGTATTAAGAGAAACAAGTCTATGATTAGTTTGCCCTTGAGAAGTCCATCTCTGGATGCTACATGAACAAAGAGCAAAGGCAATCAGAACTCAGTGTTGACAACAGGAAATGAAACAAAAATCTCACCATGCAAGGCTGAAAATTCACATGTGTGCATGTATCTTTCTTTACCTCTGCCATGAATTTCTTGAGAATCTCTTGCTTCTGGTTCTCATCGCTTGTAGGAAGGCCCATGGATTTCTGTCACTGATCAAACTGCAAGGCAGGGCACATGTAATCAAACAAAAATGTGACTAGTACAAATGATAAAACAGACAGAGGCTGAACTACAAGCAACTTTGTGCCATCCAAGAGAAAGATTGAGGAATCAAGGAAAGACCATGAAACAAAATTTTCTAAACTAAGTTGCACTATAATTAAAAGCAAAGTGAGAATTAATGTGTCCAATCTGGATAGGGGTTACATAATTTATTTATGGCATCATCCAAAATTACCACAGAAGAAACAAAGCAACAAAAAAAAAAAAAAAGTGAAGTACCAGAATGTTACCATCATCTTTTCCACAGTTTATCGGGTTTTAGGGTCCAGATCAGAGAGTTTGTTGTTCTTAGTTTCCCCTCTCCAAGTATCAATTTCAGATTCACCTTTCACCAAACACTTCCACCATTCCATCTGATTGTGCTTCGTCAAAGGGACAAAAATTTGCATCCTCTGTTGGAATTTCAAATGGTGATTAATTTGTTCCAGGATATTTCATGCGCCATTGACTGTCAAAACTTAACAGATGTTTAAAAGTTATTACTTGGATGAACTAATGCCAATTTCAACAAAATAGGTTGTAGAAGTTTATTATTGATGTAGGGCATCACTAAGTACACCTTCTCTAATCCCTTAAAAATAGTACAGCTTTGTAATGGTTACATTACTATACTCCAACAACTATTTTCAACCTTGACAGATTGGTAAAGGTCCACTGCAATTATTTAAATATTCATGTCAGAGAAGAACAAAAATATAGAAAATTTGGTGCACTACTTGACAGATGATGAGCAAAAATATAATAAAAGAAATATCTCACAAACCTACATCTATTATGGAGGTTGATCCTTAAGTCCAACCTTCAGGCGGTTCTTCTTCTCATAAGCAACAAATCTTGATTTGGTTCCTGGAGGAACTGGAACAGTGACTGTAACCTCTTGTAAGGGTGGTCTTCTGGAATACTTCTCCAAATCCAAATCATTACACCCTTGTTTGGCTCTGCTAATTATTCACCGGGACAAAAATTTGAGAAACAGAGGCCATCCTAATAATAACAGATAAAGAAATGTGACACATTATTTGCTATTTAGGATGTTGGGGCACATGGACAAGAACATAGACACCTATCTTACAACAGACTGTTCAATCTAAAATTGGATGGAAAACATCTCCTTAACAAGGAAGCACAGGAAGGAGTTGGTACATTACCATACATTTACATGGTAAGCAAAATCAAACAAAGCAAATTAACCAAGAAGCTATGCAGTGATGACTGATGACAGCCAACAGAGTTACTCCAAATCATTGGGGCAGGATTTGTAGAAAGAAAGAACCCATCAACTTAGAATCATGTGGAACTTAGTTTAGATTTTTCTTTCTCCTTCTCTAATTTTTCTGTAGTAATCCATTACTTGCGGCAAGTATAGTCCCAGTCATATCCACTCTTTATAGTTACTTGAAATTAAAGCTTCAACTGTGTTTTACATTAATAAAGTAGTTACTAAAATTAGATACAAATAGGGTTAGAAAGTCAACAAACAACCAGCCTTTTTCAGACCAATGGACCATTGATTCATTGACCTCCAGCAGGTGAATTGTGATTAGAAGGTCTACACAGCTCCAGAACCCTAGTTTGTGAAAAGCTTATATAGAGCTTTGTTGTTATAGAAGGAATGATGTTCAAAGGTTACTCAAAAGAATTGTTAAAATTTAATGCAGTTATTGATACTCTTACCCAAAAACCTACAATGCCCTGAGCCTAACATGAAAGAATTCAGCTAGCCTTATTTATGAACATAGGTCTTTAGTTGACATAACAAGAACGATGGCAGGAATCTGAAAGCAGAAGGAATGGAAACTTAAGTCATTTCAAATCTCAGTAGCAGTTTGAGGTTGGCAAAAAACATGCAAGTTGCCAAGGTAAAGCAACTTTAACATTAGTACATGTACACTTTAGGTTCAGGCACATCAATTCACTTATAAAAACTAAAATTAGACAGGAAAAAACAGTAGAATTCAGTAGTTTATTGTGGGGAACTACAATAACTATAATTAGAACATCGAGTCCAAGGTAAAGCACAATGAGTTGCTGTTCTTTCATTCCCTTAACACTCTACCTATCCCTTCACAGGGCTTTTATTCATTTTGACACTAACATTAGATTTCTCAGGTCCGGTTGAGCCTTTGGAGATTTAAAATACAGAACAAATTCAGTAATTTAACAGTTCTGAGTTTGAAAGGACTTTTTCATTATGTAACTTATGAAACTCTTACCCTAGTTAATACATGAACAATTGATTTCAACCAAGAAATAATTTCTGTATATTGAGTTGATTAAGAACCATCAATCTTCCATTGGCTTACTAATTGCGGTCAAGACAAGCATTCAAGATCCCTTGAGAAGAAGTCCATCTACGAACAAAGAGCAAAATCAGAACCCAGCGTTGACAACAGGAAATGAAACAAAAATCTCACCAAACAAGGCTGAAAATTCACTTTTGTGGAAGTATCTGTCTTTACCTCAGCAATGAATTTCTTGAGAGTCTCTTGCTTCTGGATCTCATCGCTTGTAGGATGACCCATGGATTTCTGTCGCTGATCAAACTGCAAGGGAGGGCACAGCATGTAAATCAAATACAATTGTTACAGATACAAATGATAAAATATACAGAAGTTGAACTACAAGCAACTTTGTGCCATCCAAAATAAAGAAAGATTGAGAAATTAAGGAAATACCGTGAAAAAAGAGATCTAAACTAAGTTCCTCTAATAATTAGATTCAAAGTGAGAATAAATGTTATCCATCTGGATAGGGATTATCTAACTTTTTTATGGGATCGTCCTAAATTATCACAAAAGGAAACTACCTATCAAACAAAGGAATAAATAAATAAAGAAATAAAGTTCCAGAATATTACCATCATCTTCTTCCACGGTTTGTTTGGTTTCAGGGTCCAGATCCAAGAGTTTACAGTTCTCAGGTTCCACTTTCTGAGTACATAAATTTCAGGGTCGCCTTTCACCAAACACTTCCACCACTCCCTCTGATTGTGCTTCATCAAAAGGACAGAAATATGCTTCACATCCTCTGTGGGAAGTTTAAATGGTGATTAATTTGTTTGTAATAAATCATCAACAGAATAGACACTTTTTTCCGTGTAATGATACTGACATTGTTCTGAAAGGATCTCCAATGTATTTTCATGTTCCATTACTTGGATGAAATAATGAAAATTTCAACAGATTAGGTACTAGAAGTTTAATTATTGATGAGGAACTTCAATAATTAATAACCCTTTTCTAATCTCTTAAAAATAATACAGCTTTGTAATGGTTACATACCTATACTCCTAAAACTGCCTTCAACCTTGATAGGTAAAGGTCTCCTGCAGTTATTTAAAAATATTAATGTCATAGAAGGACAAAAAAAATTGAAAATTTGACAGATGATGATTTTCACAAATATAATAACAAAAATGGGCGAGAGACCGCTGCCTGGGCCTCTAGAGTTTGTACGAACACGTTGACAAATGGGAGCGCATGTTCAAGCATCGACCTGAGCGGGATTTCCGCCTTTCTATGCAGGCAGATGTTTTTGTGTATTGGCTGAGGAGCCACGCTGGCCACGCGACCAGGTAGCATTCTTTTTCTCTTCAATAAAATTAATAAAAAAAGGACCATACTGCAAGCCATACTGCAGTTCTAGAGTAAATGAGTACTATATTATATGACTATAGGGTTACCATTATTTCAGACTATAAAAGCATGCATCAGGAACAAGTGGCTAACGCAACAGGGACAGATTTCTGTAACCTCCCACTAGTTGGATGGTCTTGCAGTGCTCATGAAATGAAGTTTGTCACTCATTGATCAAGCTGAGTGCATCAACAAATATATAAGATTGTTAGAATTTCTTTGCTGATGGTGGGGAGGGGGGGGGGGGGGAAGGGGGATAAGAACAAATTAAATGTTTGATTAAAATGTATGTAGATTCAACTTACTTGGTTGTGGTACCAGCAACACATCGTCAGAAGAATAAAACTTCCGACACCAAAATAGAAGTACTAAGGTTGTGAAAGAGAAGAGAAGGACCAGTAGAAGAGAATGGGACCTCATCACATAAAACTCTGTCCTGAAACTGTTGCAAACACAATCCCAAACAGCTTTCACTGCGACAAAGTGATTGCATGGTCCTGAACCAGCTGCGTTACCTTCTTCCTTCACCACCTCTTCAGCAACACTTCCTTGAACAACATCCTCAATCTTTGGTTGTTGGCTAAGAGAAGGACCAGCTGCTTCATCATCGTTGTAATGGAGACGAGATCTCTTGCTTGGCCTCAGCATCTCTTCTTCTTCCTCTTCAAAAACAGAGTCAAATCTAAAACAACTCAAGAAATCTACTGCTCTGTTGTTCCTCTCCTCTTCTTCTTCTTCTTCATCCTTACTGCCAGATGGAGATGTTTTTCCCTTCTCCTGAACATGTGATGGTTGGTCTAGTTTTTGTTGGTTGGACCCATCATTTAATGTCACTACTACACATGAAGCCTCTTTGTCCTCGCCATCATCATCATCATCTGACCATCTGAAGAAATCTGCTACCAACTTAGCACTGGAATCTTTGTTAGGCATTTGCTGCTCTGAATCCTTGTTTTCGAACAACACCTTACAGAATTTCACACGGGGGGAGGTCCGAGATCTTACAAGGCCAATATAATCTGGCTTCTGATCTATCTCTACACTTAATACCTCAATAGCATCTTTGCATTCAAGTGGAAACCCAAACCAATCAAAGCCTTTGAAATGGTGGATGTAGATTATATCTCGCTTACTGAATTCAACGTCCTCAAATCTAATCATATGTCTAAACAAGATCCTTTTTACTCCCCGACGGATATAAGCGTCAATCACAAACTTCCCTTTTCCCAACCATTTCCTAGATGTCAATGCAAAAACAACACACAGAATTGGTGACCCTCCTTGATCATCAACAGAAACAATTGATGAGTTACTTCCCTCATCACCTTGGCCAACATTCTCAACAAGAAGTCTTCCCTGCATATAAAGTATAAAGAGGGAAGGCAAAAAAATCCAGTCAATCAACTAATTAGTGATACTTTACCTCTACTACTACTTAATAATAGCGTTGCTACATATATAGAAAAGCTCCATTTAAAGTTACCAAAAAAAAAAATCCAGTCAATCAACTAATTGGTGATACATAAAAGTACCTGCCCATGTATCTTTCTCCTTGTCTCTGTTAATTTGTTGCAACCCTGCCCCACGAACACTTCTAAAGATTCAGCTCCTTCCAAGCGATGAATTTTCTCTAGATTTACACAACCGTTAATATATATACTCCTCAAACTTTTCAGGTTTGACAATTCCCGTAACTCAGTTAATTTGGGGCAATCTTCCACTTCCAACTTTTCCAAGGATTCTGTTCCTTCGATGCGGTGAATTTTCTCAAGATTTACACAATCATGAATATATATACTCCTCAATCTTTTCAGGTTTGACAAATCCGGTAACTCTGTTAATTTGTGGCAACCCCTTACTCTCAACTCTTTCAAGGATTCTGTTCCTTCTAGGCCGTTAATATTCTCTAAATTTGCACATTTGATGTGTAATCTAACCAATCTCTTCAGGTTAGACAAATTCAGTAACTCTGTTAATTTGTGGCAACCCTCCACATTAAGGTAGTCCAAGGATTCTGTTCTTTCGAGCCCGTGAATTTCCTCTAGATTTTCACAACCACTCACGTTTAATACCCTCAAACTCATCAGATTTGACAAATCTGGAAACTTTCTTAATTTTTGGCAACCCTGCAAACTCAACTTTTCCAAGGATTCCGTTGCTTCAAACCCGTGAATTTCCTCTAGGTTCCTATCATGTGTAATGCATAATATCCTCAGTTTTTTCAGATTTGACAGATCTGGTAACTTTCTTAATTTTTGGCAACCCTGCAAATTCAAATATTCCAAGGATTCCGTTCCTTCAAAACCGTGAATTTCCTCTAGGTTCCTACCATATGTAATGCTTAATATCCTCAGTTTTTTCAGATTTGACATATCGGGTAACTCGGTTAATTTGGGGCAGCGTTCCACTTTCAACTCTTTCAAGGATTCTGCTCCTTCGAGGCCGGGAATTTCCTTGAAATTTTTACAATTGCTAATCCAAAATTTCCTCAATTTTTTAAGGTTTGAGAAATCGGGTAATCTTACCAATGATTTGCAATCACAAAGTAATAATTCCTTCAACAATTTCAAGTGTGATAGATCTGAAATTATCTGCAGAGAAATACACTCCTTAACTTCCAGACGAGTCAAATTGGAGGGAAGCTCTGGGAGAGATTCAAGGTTCATGTAGCCTTCCAAATATAGCTCCTGAAGTTGACAAGGAAAAATACTCTTGGAGATTTGGAGTGGTTGAAGCTTCCTCTTGTGATCAAATAGCTTCACCATGGCCATTGTTAAAACCTCTAAGCTCGAGAGCTGTGAAAAATCATCTGGTAATTTTACAATCTTAGTATATTTCATGTCAAAGTAAGTCAAACTCCTCATTCTACACATTGAGTTGGGTAGCCTCACCATATTACTGCAACCTGAAACATCTAGTTTCTCAAGCTTCTCTAACTGCCCTACACCATCAGGCAGTTCTTCAATCCCTGTTACACTTACCGAAAGCTCAACCAAATATTTTAGATTACCTATGGACGTAGGCAACTTCTTGATTGACCTACAATCATTGAGAATGAGAATTTGCAAAGAAGCCATCTGACAAATACTATCTGGCAGTTCCAAAAGATATATGCAGCTGCTAAGATCCAATCTTTGTAAGCACGGAAACCATGAGAAGAAGTCGGGAGAGTCTGAGAGAGCCTCACAGCTCCTGAGAATAAGAACCTTCAATTTTTGAAACCGCTGTCAAACAAAGAAATTAATATAAAATATAACTCTTCATTTAAAATTTGATAATAAAACCAGTGAAAAAAATAAAAATACAACTGTACTATACCATTAGTTCATTTTGAGGTTTGTCATTCCAAGCTAGTTCGATAGCAGTACTCCATGATAAGTCAAGATGAACTAGTTCCTCATGAAAAAAATTGGTTGGTAGAATTTTCAAAGGGCAGTGACACCAACGGAACCATCTTAATTTAGAAGGAAGATGCGAAAAATCCCCATTGAGGTTTCTCGAGTAATGTGTGGCACCTTCAAGAAATCTTAAATTGGGCATCTTTGCAAAGTCTTCAAAGCTTAGTTCATCCATCTTCACTTCAGCTGGAAGTAGGATACCTTCAACCTTATGAGTTTCCTACAACAAAAATATAGTCTTCCGAGTAAACAAAATTTGATGCATATCCATTAGAAAAATTTAAGGACGTAGAATCTTATTTATCGCTCCTTATATTTATTGTACTTGGTTCATTCTCTTGTAATTAGTAGTAATTTATCATAACAAACTAATCCGATTCCTCTACTTCCGCCTGCCCGGTACTGCCATGCGCCCCCACACACAAGCGCGGCAGAAAGTACCACCTTACCCCCGCTCAGCAAGGAGCTCGGGCAGGGGTAAGGCGGTACATTCTGCCTTGTTTGTGCGTGGGACGCACACTGCAGTGGGGGCAGGCGGAAGTAGAGGAGTCAAATTGGTTTAAGAGTGGCAATCCCTGGTGCTAGACCTACTTCCATACGGTCCTCGGAGGGGTAGCAGATTAAAAGTGGTCCTGTTCCCAACCTTTGCATTTTCGCATAATGCGGTTGCTTAGACTTGAACCCTTATCTGTGCTTGCTGCCTATCTTTCACCATCACACATACTGACAGCCCGTGTTAAGATTAACCCAATAATTATTTTAAATAAAAAAGTGAACAAGAAAAAGATGACGCTCACCTTGCATATTTCTAATACTCTTGAGATCGCATCAGCAGACCACAATCTACTACGCATGGCAAGAACTCCATTGCTGTCTTTCGAGACAATTCTCCTTCCCATATATCGAAGTTCATCATGCATTCTCAATTTGCGATTAACATCAATCTTTAAGAGGTGCTTTTGACTTAGTTCTTTTAAGGCTAATCTTGGACACAACTCACAAGCTTCCCATATTGGAATTACTTTTTCTACTTTCCATCCAATGAAATAGCATGCAATATCAAGAAATATGATTTTTGCTTCGTGACTTAGTTTATTGTAACTTATCATCAACCTTGCAAAGACCTTGTCATCATAGCTTCTTATCGACATTCTAGAGTCCATGTCATCAAGGATATCTTTCAATCCTTCTAATGCATCTTCCCATTCTTCTTTACTTTTTTCACATAGACAAGAACCCAACACCTCTAAGGTTAGGGGTAACCCACCAGCATGTTGCACAACTTCACATGAAAGCTCCTTAAAATTTTCAGGAGGTATGCTCATTGAAAAGGCATGCCAACTAAAGAGTTGAAGAGAATTCTCAGCATTTAGTTCTTCAGGCCTATATATTTTAATATCTTTATCAGCTTTATGTACATTCAAACAATTGTCATCTCTAGTTGTTATGATGACCCTGCTTCCTTGACCAAACCAATTGATTCCACCAGCCAATACATCAAGTTGTACATGATCATCCACATCATCAAGAATAAGAAGAACTTTTTTTCGATTAAGTAGTTTTTCTATCAATTTTGATCCTTTAGAAACAATGCTCACGTCATGGTCCCTTTCCAAGATATCTTCAAGAAGTCGCTTCTGCAAAGAAACTAAACCCTTATTTCCTTGTGAAGCTTCTTCTCTCACGTCTGTAAGAAAGCTACTTCCATTAAAGCTCCTAAAGATGCAATTATAAACTGTCTTTGCAATAGCTGTCTTTCCAAGACCGCCCATGCCACATATTGCCACAAATATTACATCATTGGAACCAATATCTAACATAGGAAGTAGTTTATCAATGTGGGAATCTATTCCAACCTGGTGTTTACATTCATCCAAGGGGATTTTATTTACTTCTCTCAAAGCCCTTTGAACAATTATCTCAACTAAATGTGATTGATCCCTGCAATTTCTCATGTTAAAGAATAAATCACAATAATAAGTAACGATGTGTAAATCTCTAATACAAAAAATAAGAGATTCCTCAACTTCTAGATGGAATAGAGAAACAAAATTATTGATGGTAACAACAAATAATGACAATTATGGATACAAATTGAGAAATCCAACCTTGTGTACAAAGTAGAGGTAATGGTGGGCTGGTGTTACTTTTTTTTTTTTTTTGTTAAAGGGGCTGGGATTTTATACTGTTCACATTTGTCTCACAACTAAGCCATAATATCATCAAATAATGCATACCAAATCATAACAAGGAACAAAATTGATACCTTGTTGCTCCATATGTAGAAAGGAAACTACATCAATCTTTGGTGGACCAAACAACACTGGTTTAAAGAACAAAGATAGGATGCCAACAATAGATTATATTGTAATATAATATGTATCACATTATAAATTGTTTAAACTTAGTTTGTTTTGAAAACCTAAATGTGGTATTATTGGAACCCCATAGTTCTAATTTGATAAAAGTCAGAGAACAAGCTATCTGAAGAAAGGGTAATTTGATAGTAATTAACTTCCTTTTTGGAAGTAGTAATCATTCAAGTCAATTATTTATGAGTATGGATTATCATGAAGCATGGCTCCGCTGCATGTATGCTCATCAGCAGGCATATGTCCTTTTTTGTTTCCAAGAATGCTCCTTGTTTGCCTTAAAAGATGGTGGTACATGTGTCCACTGCTAAGCGTACATCTAGTGGAAACTCTCTTGAATGCGATTCTCTTCTTCTGGTTCATGCATTAACAGACGTCAGAAGCTCTCCCTGGAACATCTCTTACATTATCCGGGATTGCCTTTCTCTTATGCCTCCTAATCTGCGCATTCTTCACACATTTAGACAGGGAAACTCTCTAGCTGATCAACTTGCCAAAGAAGGTCATGATATTGAGGACTCCACCACATTTTGGAATAGTTCTGCTCTCTCTCACCTGTGTAAGATGAAGCTGCAGGGAGATATATTAGGCTTCTACAACTCTAGACCGCCTTGATTGTCTTGTTTGGTTTAGTCTCATGCCTGAATGTTTTCAGCGTTTTAGCTTTTGTTTCAGGGTTCCAGTCCTTGTAGGCTTTTGCCTTTTCTCATTGCATGATAGGTCTATTACTCTAGTGGCTTAATATTAAAATACAAAGGAAAATTTCTCTTCAATGGAATAAGATGTAAGTGGGTTGGGGCTCTGGTGATTTTCTTTGGAACATTTTCTGTTCTGTTTTCTCACGTTCATGGTCACCGGTGTGCCTACTCCGATTGCACCCAGTGCGATCTCCTCCCCTCCTATTAATGGTGTTAATGGTGTAGGGAGTGGCCAGCAGCGTTCTTGGGTGAGTCTTTTCCTGGGTGGTCGGTAAGAGATGGTGCTGATGACTTTTCTTTCTTTGAGCCATTTGTGTTGGATGGCAAGAAAATTGCACGTTGTAACAATGATTAGATTGCAACAAAGAAGGATAGGTAGGAATTAGCATTAGTTGGATGTGTTTTTTGTCCAAAGCCTTCTTTTCTCTTCAATGCAAAGGTTTGTGAAGGAGAAATGTGCTCATGTAGGTGTGGTGGAAGTATTTGGTTTTGAAAGTGGGATATTTATTTTTGATTTCCAGGGGACAAAGTTGAGTCATCAAATCTTGGATGAAGTGCCTTGGTCGTTGGGTTCTCGGCCTTTGGTTTGGGCCATGGACACCAGAGGTTTCTCTTACCAAGGAGGAAATTGAACTTCCTCTTTGGGTTATGCTATATGGCCTTAACTTGTAATTCTTGGGGGTTACCTCCTTGGGACGTACTGCTAGTGTACTTGGACGACCTATATGTGCAGATCGAAGAATCTTGCAACGGGAACAACTCTCTTTTGCACGAGTATGTGTGTCCATTAAAGCTACAGATGGCTTACTTGCATCTATCCCTATTGGTCCTGATGATGGAACTGTAGTGGAACAGCCAGTTGAGTATGATTGGATCCTTCCATTGTGTTCTACTTGTAGAATTTACGGACATTCCGATATGTCTTGTCCAAGGGTTATAGTGCCTTTTGCTCCACAGGGTGAGCAAAAAGGTGATGCAATGCTAGTAGACAATCAATGGCAGACTTCCAATTGTTGACACTCTCGTGGGAAGCGTTCCCTGCCACCGAAATTCACCTCTGCTCCACCTCGTGGTAAGGCTGCTCCGGCACATGACATGGCTTCCCCCTAAACAGTTGCAACTATTGTGGATAAGTTCACTTCCATAAAACCTCCCAATAGGCATAGTGCGTTGGTTATTAATGAAGTGGCAAAAGGGAAGAAAATTACTGGGGCTTCTAACAAGCATGTGGTGAATGATGGAGATTGTGGGAAGAGTCCATTAGTTTTTTCTGGAGGAAAAACTACTTCTTTTGACGTGGCTGCTTTGGAGCCATCTGGCACGGAATTGGTTGCTAGTCCTCATGCTCAGGCTTTTCCTACTCCTACTTCTGGAATCAAGCCTACTCACATGGCTCCATCGTCCAATACTCGCAACAGGTTTGAAGTATTGCAAAGTGAAGAGTTGGCCTTGAATTCTGGTGTGTCTTGTGATGTTGCGGAATCGACAATTCGTGAACTCGATAAGAGCCCGGGTCGGAGCAACCTAGTGCATCGCTCCCCTTCTCCAAAGTCTAAATGAATGAGTTTGGAGTGTGGAATATAAGGGGGATGAATGACCCTGGTAAACGTCGTGCCGCTTTGGATTGGGCTACTAAAAATAGAATGGTTTTGTTTGGGTTGGTTGATCTTCGGGATTCATTTCATAGTTGCTCATTTGCTCACCATGTTCGTGAAACTAATAGTTGTGCTGATTTCCTGGCGGATTTCTTGCATTCCGATCAGGAGGTCTCTCTTTGTATAGACTCTCTCCCTGAAGCTCTTTTTGTACTCCTACAGAATGATGCTAATGGGAAAAGATATATCTGACTGGAATTTTATTCTCGAATTATATCTAATACAAGCTCCATTTATACAAAAAAAAAGGTTTCTCTTCAATGTGAAAATATTTTTTTGGGAAAACGAACTCTGTCCGAGAGTGTGGCCTACACCAGCACCTCCATGAGTTTATCTCTCTCCTCCCAATATGAAAAGACACCTCTACCTTCTTGTTTTGAGGAGGAGAAAGATAGATACATAGGAGTGTTGGTCACACTCTCAGACAGAAAACTACTTCCCATATTAATCATAATTGCTTGCTACGCCTACAAACTTAGGCTCTTGTTGCAAGTTAACATTTGACTTTTATATCCCGTATTTAATACTCCTTTTTAAAACTTTGGTTTTACTAAAAGTTTCTATGATTCACAATATTTTATTGTTCCCAATCAAATTCAGTCACTTGGTGAACATATGAAGTATAAATTAGGGTTATTGTAGAGATAGCTTCATCTAAAATTCTAGGTTTTAGGCCTTGATCCTTGGCCTATTATGGACATCCCGTCCTAGTTTGAATTAAATTTTTGAAAAGTCCTTTTGTTTGGGGGTTTTCTTTGAAAAATGAGAAATTGTTACGTCAATTAAGGCCCTCTTTGGTATCATTTTTTCATTTTCATTTTGTCCTACTTAAAAAAAAAATCATTACTAAAAACCATTTTTATCAAAACATAAAAACTGTTTGGTAACTACTAAACATAATAGATTATAGAATGGAAAATAAGTTTGGTAACTACCTTTGAGTAAATAATTTTTATTACATTTTTGAACAAATCAGTGAAGAAATTCTCTCATCACCTATCTTCTTTCCTAAATAAACTCTAAACAGTAAATAAAGAGAATTCTGGAGAATAAAATTGCTTAATTAGTGAATAATTACTCTGACGTCGTCTTTAGAGTTGAGGTAGCAGCGGCTGTAGAGACCATGATGTTAGGATTTTCTGTGGGCTAAATTAATTATGCCATACCTATTCTCATTCTCTATTCTTCTCACAAGAAAGGGAGCCAAAGTGGGAGGAGAATACTGTGGAAGATCCAAACCGAGAGAGTCTCTCCTAAAGGAGGTGGTCATCAATTATTGTTCGAGGACGAATCAAGCTTTGAAGCTTTTCCTTGTTAAAGTTCTCCGCTAACATACGTGGATGACAAGTACACTTTATTTCTTGTTCTTTTATTCAATCGTGTTCTAGATCTCTGAATGAAGATGGTTTCGTATTTCACAAAACCCAAGGTTTTTCCAGCAAGTGGTATCAAAGCCATCCATACAGACCTAGAATCGATTGGTTGTTTGTTTGAATACTTGAATCGATTTTAACAACGAAGAACAATTTTTTTTTTGAATTTTTTCGGGCGAACCCGTACTTGTTTTGGTCGCTATTGGAATTTTTCACCGGTGAAACTTAAAAAGTTTTATACTAGAATGAAGGGCTCAGTGAGACAATCGTTTTGGTGGGTGGATTGCCGCTGCCGACGGTCGAACGTGCCACTATGACTTACGGGTCATGTTTGATCCGGTCAAAGAGGGACCCGACCCAGGTCAAAGATACCCAGACCCGGTCAACTAGACCAGGTCAAAGATTCTCAACCCAGGTCAAAGATTCTATAACCTGGTCAAAGTCGACCCGATCCAGTCAACTGACCCGACCCAAGACATGAATTTTGCACCTATAACCCGATTTTGTGACCTGGAGACCCAATTCGGTTTGTCCGGTTCTATTCAAATTGAACCGGTTTGGTTTGCTCTTTAGATACAGAAACTTCCAGAGGCCCGTGTGGGTTCGTTTGGTGAATTTTGAGGTGCGATGTTTTCTAGGACGTCTATTTTTTCGTGCTCTTCGTTTTGATATGCATTTTGGCATATGTTGGAAAATTAGAGACCACAGTTTTGGTATTTTTTACGTTTTTCTACAAACCTTAAATGCATGTTTAGGTCAATTATTATTTGTTAATGGAATTGAAGCCAGGCATTTTATGATACATAATGATCTTTAAGTGCATTACTTTTTACTATAATCCCACACATATTAGCTGCAAAGTTGGATTACATGATATTATGGTATAGTTATGCAAGACCCACTAAAGTAGCATGCTTAATTCTATTATAATGTCTTGTAATTCAAGGTCTTATGATCAAAATTACCATAGCAGCAAAGTAGATAACGTTAACCCAAAGGTGACGTTGTCAAAGTTAAAGGTAAAGCACAAGAAATTGAGAGGCCGCCTAGGGGTTTCTTATCACTCAAAGGTGGAGGAGATTTTCGAACGTCATTGCCTTCTCGCGGTAGTTGCAGTAAGAGGACCAGTGCATTCCATCAACCCAAAAGTTGAGAATGTAGTGCGGTTGAAACTCTTGTTTAACTAGTTTTGTTACTGGCAAGGTTTATTAGGTGTGGGTGTACCACATCAAAGTGTTTGCTAATTGATTGTTGTGATGTTCATTTATTTGCTTTAAATGTTATCACCAGGATGGTTTTCAACCTCAATTTTTGAATTATGTCCCTGTCCTCTCTGGGGAAAACTATAAGAAATGGCTTGAGGAGTTAAAACTTGTTTTGGGGCTTATGGATTTGGACCTCTGTTTGTGGGTGGATAAGCAGGCTGACCTTATTGCATCCAGTACTGCTGAAGATAAAACTAATTTCAAACACTGGGAAGATGCGAACAGGAAAAGTTTGGCATTAATTGAGCATTCCATACCTGAGGAAATGTGTAGCAGCATAGGATCTCATACTCTTGCAGAGGATTGTTTGGCAACTGTGAAGTCTACGTTTGAGGAAACCAAGAAATCAGAGGTAGGAAATCTGATGACCAAGCTTACAGGAGCAAAGTTTGAAGGGAATGGTAGCGTGAGGGAACACATACTAGGAAAGGTAACAACAGGTAACAAGATCAAGGAATTAGGCATCAAGTTTGATGATGATTTTTTAGTCACCCTAGCTCTCAACTCTTTGCCAGAGGATTACAAGGCTTTATATACTACATACAATGCGTTAAGGGAAACATGGACACTGAGTGAACTTATCAATGTTGTAACACAGGATGAAGGAATATTAAAAAAGAACATAGTAGAAAGCACGAACCTGACTGAGAACAAGGGAGCGTCTGGCAATGGTTTTCATAAGACTGATAAGAGAAAGAACAGAACTTTTGACAAGGACAACAGGAATGACATAGAGTGCTACTGGTGCAGAAAGAATGGGCACATCAAAAGGGATTGCAATGCTCGCAAGGCATGGCTGGAAAAGAAGAAGGGTACTGGAGCATCTGGTCAGAAAAATCTCCAGCAAGGCTGAATGTGAACTCAAAGTTTTAGACATTTATTTTGAACTATTTCCTATAGTTTGGACTATTTACTTTCTTTTAGGTGATACATTGCTTATTTTGGTTAATCAGTGAAAGTTCAGTGGGAGCATGTTTTATTTGCTTAACTAGTATGTTAAAACTTGTTTTATTAAGCATCGATATTTATTGGAATGTGTTTTGTTTTCACATTGTTGTGTTGATTGTTTGACATGTCAAGGTTAAGTGGAAATTGCCAACGTTAGATGTTAACAAGGTTGTGGCGGTTTGCCCAATGTTGGTTAACGTCAAAGAAATGACATGTTAAGGGCGTGACAACAATGTTGTAATCGTATGGTAGCTGTCACGGTTTTATTTTATAATGCGATTCTGGTTAACAGATGGACTTGTATTTGCAATTGAAAGAAAGTTATGCATCGTATATTGAGGTGTATCTTCTGCTGTTGTCCGATATGAGTCGATTTGTTGACTGAATCAAGGATTCAAAACTATTATTTGCAGTGTGACTCACTGGCCAAGCCAGTAGGGAAGTGAGTATAATTAATGTAGCACATGTGGGAGATTGTTAGGATTTTCTATGGGTTTAATTAATTATGCCATACCTATTGGTGTGAGTCCATAGGCATAAACCCTGCTTGGGAATAGTTTTAAGGATATTGGGGGTATACTAGTCTTTTCCATTGTGAGGGTGGATAGGATTAGGGTTTGTATTTATTATAAATACATGGATATGGTCCTTGCAGCCTCTTAGTCTCATTCTCTATTCTTCTCAAAAGAAAGGAAGCCAAAATGGGAGGAGAAGGCTGTGGAAGATCCAAACCGAGGGAGTCTCTCCTAAAGGAGGTGGTCATCAATTATTGTTCAAGGACGAATCAAGCTTTGGAGCTTTTCCTTGTTATTGTTCATCGCCAACATACGTGGGTGACAGATACACTTTATTTTTCTATTATTTTATTCAATCGTGTTATAGATCCTTGTATGGAGATGGATTCGGGTTTCACAAAACCCAAGGTTTTTCCAATACATGATTGTCCCACCAGCTTCCGACCAGAGAAGCTTATACATAAAGAGAGAGAGAGAGATAGAGAGAGCTCTTTAGACATTAAAGAGACAGAAAGAGAGAGAAATGAGTGTAGTTGCTTCGTACATTAACTTCAAAAACTTCATTTGGGAAGATAGAAAGAGAGAAAGAGAGAACAACAGAGAGAGTTGAGACAGGAGAGGGAATATTCGCCACCTTCATCTTTGAGTTGTGGAAGAATTATTTCCGATCTTCTGCAAAAATTCACAGAGATAATCAAGTGTACTCATTCTCTTCTCTCCGATCTGAGTTACTGAATTTCAGTCTTCTACCTCTGCCCACCGGTAATCCTTTTGGATGACATAGGGAAGGAGATCGATCTTCAAATTCATCAATAGTAACATCCAAATCAGAGGCAAGAACAACCAAAATAGAACAACAATCGTTCAAGCAGAAATAAATTAAACAAAATAAAGAAGAGTGAAGTTGGTTACCTGCACAGATGATCCAGCTGTAAAGCCAGCAACGGGAGCAAAGCTACCGACGACTGATCACGAACAAAAGAAAGAACAAATCGAACAAACAGAATGTGGGATTTAATTTCAAACCATTACATGAAGATTAATAAATGAAAGGAATAATAAAATAAAAACAAAACCAAATACAAGTTCTCCAACGTAATCTATAGCAGCATAAACGTGGATTTTTCTGACTGTGCCAGGTGTGATCGGAGATGGAGTATCTGCAGAATCCTTCACCAAAAATTACAATCGAGCCTAATGAACCAAGACTAGGATTCGGTTATAGAAGATGGGAGCTGGAATTTTAGTTGGGGAAAAGAAGAAAACAAATAGAAGAGGAATAAGGAAATAGATTATTCAGAAGAAGTTTACAAATGGAGCAGGAACTGTGGTTTCAGGTGGGTTATGGAAGATGGTTTTTGGAAGAGGAAGTGGGTTGTGGTGAATGGTTCCAAGTGATCGAAAGGAGAATCAAAAAAATAAAAACGAAATGGAAGGACGGGTTTCAGGGATTCATGGGAAATGGAAAGAAGAAATGGAGCTCACAATGGGGAAGAACCAGAGAAAGAAAACAGCAGGGGATGGTATGTTGCTGCTGGTTAGTCGTGACTGGAGTTAAGCAAAATAAATTAGAAGTAAAGTGGAAAAGAAGAAGAAGAAGAGGAGAAGAAGCTGGTTTTCTCCTCGGCTCGGGCGAGGCTTGAGCTCCTCTGTCTCGAAGAGGAGAGCTGCTAGCTACCCAGCTCCTCATTGCAAGAAGAAGAAGAAGAAACTTGCCTTTCTATTTTAACAGCCAAATGTCTAATGTACTCTCTCATATTTGGGTCTTATGAGCACGTCCTCACTAAAGAGCGAAAAAATGAAGGAAAAGCTGTTTTTGACCATATTTCTATTATCATTTTGGAGGTGTTTTCATTTATTTTAAATAATAAGAAGTTTCAAAATTGATACCAAACACAAGAAAAAATGAAAATGAAAAAAAAAAATGATACCAAAGAGAGCCTAGGTCCAAGTCAAAATTAAAGTGGTTAAATCAAACTCCAATGTACTTGGAACCTCAAATCCATGACCCAAGAGAATAGTCTAATGATTGTGGCTTAAAAGAATATATGCTAACCCATGAGTTTTAATGGAAATAGACTTATGGTCGATCTGAAATAAAGTAGGGCGTTAGCCACCTAGGTTTCTGACTCAAGACCCATGAGCCAAAAAAATTAAGACTTCCTCTTTGCATAGATAGGTAATTCACTAATTCTGCATTTCAAAGCACATTAGTTTGTAAGTATTCACTAGAGGAGGGAGGTCGGAGGGGAACATTGTTTTAGTTCACCATATCTGAATGGGTATTGATCAACTCGGAAACCAATACAGTATTCAATCGGTTTCGGTAAGGATTGGCCATATCGAACAAATTTACCTTTGATTCTCCTTTTTAGCCCTTGTTCATAATGTATCACTGATACATTATTGGCACGGTATCTAGATTAGCAAGGTGCAAAATCGGTACAAATCGATTGATATGGACAATCCGATACTGATACTTAGAACCATGGAGGGGAAGGTGAGGAGGGAGGGGGAAACAAAAGGATTGATATGAGTGGAATCAAAAGTTTAAAAAAAACAAAGAGAAGCAAGACTAACCAGTGTTGTGCCTGGGTGTGTACCCTAACCCAAACACAGGTCGACCTCCTTAGCAAAGCTCACACATGCAGGACTGAGCTAACCTTAGTCAGGCACGAACTTAGAGCGGGAGAACCAGAGTTTTCTAAATTACATATACAACTTTCATATTTTAATATGTATCCGAAATCTGAATACAGATACATTTTTCAGTCGTCAACAGCTGATATCATATGTATATATACCTATTTGATACATCCAACCAATCTTAAAGAGGAAGAAGATAGAAGATAGAGCATTCGGTTAAAAATATGCTACATATAAAGAGTAAAGACTAGTTAGGTTAGAAATAATAAGTTTGTGAGAAGGGTAAATTCACTTACTCAATGGTTGAGTCCCCCTTGAGAGTCCATCCCTTTAGATTCCCAACCCCTTTCAGAGCTTTCTTCCAACTCCCTACGTCATCAGAGTTATACTTGCTCTGGTGTTCCTGAAATGGAACCTCAAAACTTCCGGTCTGATGTCGAACATCCCGTGGTTCAACATCAATGAATACAGGTAGAATGGTTTGACCTTCGGATAAATGGCACTCCCAAATCTCAGCAAGTTCCAAGAGACAATATTTGCTATCTGCGTAATTTTTACAGAAAACAGGAATCGAGATTTCAGATCTTCGGATTGCTCTTTGAAGAGAGGGGGAAATCTCTTCTCCTTCCAAGAGTTCTTCGCTATCTCTGTAGGCATTGATTCCATCTTTTATTAGAGCATTGTAAAGCAAACTGACAAAGTTTGTGCAAGTATCTTGACCTCTGAAATTAATAAACACGTCATAAGAAGAAGGAAGACGTGAGAAAGCAGATGAAGATCTAATATTAGTCCCTGATGATGAAGCCATGAAATTACAGTAGTTGCAGAGATGGTTGGTTGTTGAACCTCTCTTTCTTTTCCTTGTTTACTCTTATAATGAAATTAACCTAAATCTCTACCCACATCACATTCTATGTGGTCTTTAAAGTAATAATAAAATCACAAGGGTGATTAATGATATCCAGCTCATACCTCGATTCGTTTTTCCATATCAACTGGGACTTTACTTACAAAGATTCCTTGTGCTTTCTGAAAAGTAGAGGAGCTCATGCCTGACAATTTGAAAATAGAAGGAAACTTTCGCTTGCATTCACACATCTTCTTCTGTAATAATTAATAACCTACGGGCGTTACTTACAAAGGTTCCTTGTGCTTTTTGAAAAGTAGAGGAGCATGTGCCCCACACTTTGAAAATGAAAGGCAACTTTTGGCTGCATTCACAGAATTTGCATCGTCCACGGCTTGACTGACCGTAATAGTCATAGGAGCGCCCTACTGAGGTGCATTGCAATTACCGCCTTACATTTGCTTGAACGTCTTGTCTGAGTAGAGATAAGGTGATTATTACATTGTACTTAATTAATACGTTGATATGGTTTCTTGTACACGTGATTTCAAAAAGCCAAATTTCAAGAAAAGCATGTGAAAGCCAAATTTCAAGAAAAGCATATGCACCATGGGATAGCTTGTAGAGATTTGAAAAAGCCAAATTTCAAGGAAAGCATGTGCACTATGAGCTGGATGTCACTATGGGTAGAGAATTTTTTGCCTAACAAGAGAGATCCCCAAAACCATCAGCTCTAACAGTAGACATGAAAATTAAATAGGATTTAAGAGAGCTCCAAAACCCTCTCTGCAACTTCTGCAATTAAGTTTCATGGCTTCATCATGGGCTCATAGAAGTACTTCATCTTCTTACGATGTGTTTATTAATTTCAGAGGTTCAGATACTCGCACAAACTTTGTCAGTCTACTTTACTACGCTCTAAGAAAAGATGGAATTGAAGCCTACAAAGACAGCGAAAGCCTCTGGGTAGGAGATGAGATTTGCTCCTCGCTTCTACAAGGAATCAAACATTCTGAGATCTCCATTCCAGTCATCTCTCAAAACTATGCAGATAGCAAATATTGTCTCTTGGAACTTGTTGAGATATGGGAGTGCCATAAATCAAAGGGTCAAATCATTCTGCCAATCTTCATTGATGTTGAGCCACGGGATCTTCGACATCTCACTGGAAGTTTTAACATAGAACCCATGTTAAGCCAAACGAAGTATAATCCAGCGGACTTAGAGAGTTGGAAGAATGCTTTGAAAGAGGTGGGAAAGGTGGGAGAACTAAAGGGGTATACTCTCAAGGGCAACGCGACCATTGAGTAAGTCTTACTCTCCTAACAATCAAACTTATTCCTACCTAAACCAGTAGTCTTCATGTATCACGTTTTTATCTTAGGGGCTCTTCTTCTTCTTCTTCTTCTTCTTTAGGGTCGCTTAGATTTATTAACAATGTATATATACATATTACATCTGCCATTGATTGGTATATTTATGTGATTTTGTTATAATATAATATATACATACGAAATCAGCTGTTCTTTTTAATAGTAAAAGAATTGCATACTTAATTCTCAGTACACATGCTGGATTTCTCAATTTTTATCCATACTTAATGCTCATTTTTAGTTCTTCACCATTTATAATTCTTTTTCTTATTCCATCAAAAGTGGCATAATCTCCTTATTTTTTGTACTAGAGGTTTACACATTGTTACTTATTGTTGAGATTTACCTTTTAACGTGAAAAATTGCAGGGAGCAGATAAATTTAGTTAAGTCAATTGTTCAAATGGTTCGAGAGAACTACTTAATCGCACCACCTTGTTTGAATGTAAACACCCTGTTGGAAGAGAACGCTACAGAGATGAACTACTTTCTAAATTAGATCTTGAATCTAATGATGTACAATTTCTGGCAATATGTGGCATGGGCGGCTTGGGGAAGACAACTATGGCAAAGTTTGTCTATAATCACATCCGTAGAAAATTTAATGGGAGTAGCTTTCTTGAAGGTATAAAAGAAGAAGCATCAAAAGGAAATCATGGTTTAGTTTCCTTGCAAAATCAACTTCTTAAAGATATCTTGAACATCGACGGCAACATAAGCAGTGTTTCTCAAGGAAAAGAATTGATTCAATGTAGACTTAAGAGAGAAAAAATTCTTCTTATTCTTGATGATGTGGACCATTATAAACATCTTGAAGCATTGGCTGGTGGAATCGATTGGTTTGGTGAAGGAAGCATGGTCATCATAACAACTAGATATGATGAGAGTTTAAATGGACATAGAGCTGATAAAGATATCAAAATACACAAGCCTGAAGAATTGGATTTTGAGAATTCTCTTCGACTCTTTAGTTTGCATGCCTTTTCAATGGATGAACCTCTTGAAAAATATAAGCAGCTTTCACATGAAATCGTAAAGCGTGCTGGTGGGTTACCCCTAACTCTGGAGGTATTGGGTTCTCATTTATATAAAAATGATGAAGAAGAATGGAAATATGTATTAAAAGGATTGAAAGATATCAGTAACAACAAGGTCTCAGGCATGACAATACAAAGGTATGAAGAGGAGGTCTTTGACAGATTGATGATAAGTTACAAGAAACTAAGTCCTCACATGCAAACTATATTTCTTGATATTGCATGTCATTTCAGTGGATGGAAACAAGAAGAAGCAATGTCAATGTGGAAAGCTTGTGGGTTGAAGGCAAGAGTTTTCATAAAAGAACTCACTCGTAAGAATCTATTAAAGATTGTTGATGATGTGAATTTGTCAGGGAAAACATTGAAGATGCATGATCAACTTCGATATATGGGAATGAGAAATGTCTTGAAAGAGAGCGCTATGAACCCCACCAAACTTACTAGAATTTGGGATCCTGTTGAGATTGAAAATATATTCAAAAAAGACAAGGTAAGAGAGATCTTGGTTTTTTGTTGTTCACTTATTTATTATAAATGATCATTTAATTGTAATATGGGTTGTCACTCCTTGTGATGGTAGAGGTAAGGCAGCTAGTACAGTTAAGGTTGAGTCTAAGCAACCGCATTGTGCAAAATGCAAAGGTTGGGACCATCTTAAATCTACTCCTCCTAGCACTGTACAGCTGCAGTAGGTCTAGCATCGGGATATTGGCCTTTAAACATATAATCTTAGTTTGTCATGATATATTACTTCTAACTACAAGAGAATGAATTGAGTACGTACATAAATATAAAGTGCATTAAGTATGGTTCTACATCTTTATATTTTTTTTCTTTGGATGTGTGTGCATCAAATGTTATTTATGTGAAACACCTTTTTTTTTTGGGCTGTAGGGAACTCAAATGGTTGAAGGTATCATCCTTGACGAGCATGTTGGATATAGAAAATTCCATGGTGAAGAATTTGTGAAGATGCCCAATTTAAGATTTCTCTATCTTTCTAGATTTCACCGCATTGATGATTTTTGGCATCTTCCTTCTAAATTAAGATGGTTCTATTGGTACCATTGCCCTTCCACAATTCTACAAGCCAATTTTTGTCACAAGGAATTAGTTCATCTCGACTTATCACAAAGTGATATCAAAATAGCTTGGAATGATCAACCCCATAATAAGGTATATTACAATTGTCTCTCTCTTTTTTTCACTTGTTTAATTATCAAAATTTAAATGGAAAGCTTAATTTTATTTCATTTCTTTGTTTTTTTCAGGTGTTCCAACAATTGAAGGTTCTTATTCTTAGAGGTTCACTGCACTTCTCTGTCTCTCCCAACTTCGTCTCATGGTTTCCGTGCTTACGGAAATTGGATCTTAGTAGCTGCACTTCTCTTTTGAAACTCCCCGATAGTATTTGTCAGATGACTTCTCTCAAAAGTCTTATTCTCGATGATTGTGAGTCATTCAACGAGTTGCCTACGTCCATAGGTAAACTAACATATTTGAAAACGCTTTCGGTAAGGAGGACAAAAATTGAAGAATTGCCTGATGGTGTAGGACAGTTAGGGAAGCTTAAGGAACTAAATGCCTCAAGTTGCCCTAACCTAGTGAGGCTACCAACATCGATGGGTATAATGAGCAGTTTGCTTCACTTGGACCTTGAAAATACTATGATTATGGAGTTACCAAATGATTTTTCAAACATCTCAAGCTTAGAGGTGTTAATGATGAGTATAGTTGATCAGACATCCTACAAGAGGCATCTACCACTCCCATTCAGCATGAGTGGTTTTCCTTCTCAGCTTCAGGAGCTATGTTTGGCAGGCTACATGAAGCTCGAAGCTCTCTTGGAGCTTCCCTCCTCTTTAGCTCTACTGAAAGTTGAGAACTGCATTTCACTGCAAGTTATTTCAGATCTATCACAGCGTAAATGGTTGAAGTATTTAATACTTTATGAATGCAGAAAATTGGAAAGATTACCGAATTTGTCTAGATTGAAAATATTGGTGAAATTAGACATTTGGAAATGTGAAAATCTAGAGGAAATTCATGGCCTCGAAGGAATGGAATCCTTAGAAGAGTTGAAAACACGATGTTGCCACAACTTAAGAGAGTTATCAAATTTGTCAGCCCTCAGAAATTTAACAAAGTTGGACGTTAGGGATTGTTATAACCTAGAGGAAATACACGGGCTCCATGGAACAGAATCCTTGGAAGAGTTGGATGCATCGGGTTGCCACAAGTTAAGGAAGTTACTGGATTTGACAAACCTAAAAAGATTGAGGAAATTAAACATTAGGAATTGTAAAAACCTAGAGGAAATTCACGGTCTCGAAGGAACAATATCCTTGTCAGAACATATGGATGCGCGGGGTTGTTGCAAATTAACAAAGACAACAAGGAAGATACGTGGGCTGGTAATTTTTCATCTTATTTGTCTCTCAGTAATTTAATTTCTTATTTCAAGCGAACAAGTGTTTAAAACGCACTTGGTAGCTTGTGGTGCGTAAAAGCACATTGCTACCCCTTAAAATAGAATAGAGTAGAGCCTATATTTAAAGGGAAGCAGACAGGTCTTTTTCCCATAAAAAATTGAAACTTCTTTGCTAGCATAATAAGTAGGACTAAAGTAAAAACTCACCAATTAGTTGTTTCTATATGTTTTATTGATTGATTGATTGACAGTGTTTTTTTTTTACATTACCTCTTTATATGCAGGGAATACTTGATGACAATGTACGTAGAGGTGTGAAAGAGATTTCGGATGATGAGATCTATCATCATTTCTCACCAATTCTGGGATCCGGATTGTCTACGGTGCAGCAAGTGCTGCGCAGACACAGGCATGAGCGCAATGACCGCCTTATCCCATCCGTGCATAGCAATTGGGCAGTGGGTAAGGTGGTCATTGCACCCATACCTGTGTCTGCGCAGCACAGCACAACATTGGCAGCACACCATAGAGGATCCAGATTGCCAATTCTGTGTATTGTTTTTGCATTCATACCTAAATTTTGGAAAGGAGGGGATCGCCCTGTGCGAGTAAATGTCACTTTTGATATTGAAACTGTTTGGTCATCGGGAAAGGAGGCTGCATCTCATATATTCATCAAAAGGTTACTTGTCGATCACAACTAAGGACATTGAACTCACCACTCCTCGAGATGTAATCTACATACACCATTTCAATGAGTTTTTATATCAAAGCAACGTTGATTTTACTGTAGAAGATGTAAAGGATGTTGAGATTATCTCGCCTTTTCATGATTTCGACGTTAAAGTGAAATACTGGGAGGTCTTGTACGAAAACAAGGAATCAGTCCATCAAAAACCTAACCAACAATCCAGTGCCAAGTTGGTACAAGGTTTCTTCAGATGGTTAGGTTCTGATGATGAGGAAGAGAAGAAGAAGAAGAAGAAGAAGAGGAAGAGATACGGGTCGGCAGAGGAACAGTGGCCGAGGCCATGCATGACAGCTCCTTGTTGTCTCCAGCATCAACCAAACATTGACGATGATGATGATGCTGATGATGTTGTTCAAGGGTCTCTCCCTGCTATTGAAGAAGAAACAGAGAGGAGCAATATACTTGGAACAATAATAAAGGATGGGGTTATGGGACTCGAATGTGTTCCACAAGAGGTGGTGGTGGTGGAGGAAGAAGAAGTTATCGCAGCAGCAGCTGGTTCAGGAGTATGCATTTGCTGTATCGCAGTAGTGAATGCTATTTATTATTATTGGGATCGTTTTTGCAACTGGTTCAGTACTAGAATGTTTTTTGTGATGGGTTCCCCAAGTTGTCTTCTACCAGTACTCCTCTTTTTTATAACCAAATTAGTTTTATTTTGGTTATGGAGGAAGAGGAGGTTTTATTCTTCTGCCGATATGTTGCTGATGCCACCACCAAGTAAGTTAAGTTGAATCTACTACATACATACATACATACATTCTAATCTAACATTTATTTAATTTGTTCTTTTATCTTATCACCCTGGAATGGAGGATCAGGAAAAGAAACTCTTTAACGTTTTATATGTTTGTTGATGCATTCTCTCAGCTTGATCAATGTGTTCCTGTTGCATTAGCCACTTGTTCCCGGTGCATGTTTTTATAGTTTGAAATAATATGGTAATCAAATTTTCTTCCTCATTGTTGATATGATCACATGATTGGACTCTTGGTTAAGTCCTACTTTCTTTTAATACAATCTAATGGTATTGATGGATGATAGTGAAGAAGATATTCCTTATCACCACTGGTGAAGAGAAAAAAAAAGAGCCCATTTGGCTGATCTACACCCACTACCTGAAGGTTGGACTTAAGGATCAACCTCGCAAAAATTAGTGTGAGTTTGTGGGATTTTCTTTTATAATATTTGCTTCAATCATATGTGAAATTTTGCACCACAATTTGGATCCTCTACTGCCGAGATGCCTGGCAGGACCGTCCTGTTGAGACATAGTGAGGTGGAGAATGATCGCGTTACCCTTGGTCGGGCAGGGGTAAGGCAGTCATTCTCCACCTTCTTGTGTCTCGGCAGGACCATCTTGTCGGGCGACTCGACAGTAGAGGATCTGAATCCCAAATTTTCTAACATCACATGGAACCTTGGGAATCACACCTTAGTCAAAAATTATTTTTTTATTAACCATCCTTTATTTAATGGGTTTCAGACTATTAACAGAATAGCACCTTTTTCATTGGCATTTCCTAGATAACTTTAGACTATACCTTTTATGGATAAAAATTCTCTGCGGAAGTACAGGGTGTGCGGTGCACATCCTGTGGCACAATAGAGGCACAAGCTAACTGTCCTGCATTTTATCATACCATCCAATTGCAAATTAAGACTGACCCACATTTAACATAGAAGCAGTAGCAGCTATGGTCAAGTGGGTTAGGTAACAAGATGGACATAAAATGTACCTTTTTTAATTGTAACTCATTATCCTTTGGGATTATTAGAATGGGGCATGTGTTTATAATGACAAATAGATAATTCTTATTTATACAATATTCTCACCTTAACAAGAATGGCGAATTTCCTTCTCATATATGTATGTTTTAATTTGGTCTGTTGGTGCCAAAAAAATATTTTGATCTACATTTTTTTTTTTCGTCATAGGCGAATATTCTGCGTGTATAATTTTGTCCATGGAACATTGCTGTATTTCCAGATCATTTCCTCAAATAAATTATTATTATTAGTAATATTAGTAAATTTAATTCTAGAATGACTTTTGACTTCATTTTTGGTAATGTTCACTCACTTAGGTGCACCATAACCCCCCCCCCCCTTCCCTTCTCCTCCACCCTCAGGCTCAAAACCTGCCTAAATCTCATCTCTTAGTGAAGACCATCATGATGTTTAAAAAGGCATGCCAAGCTTCCGTGTTCAGATGTACTTTTTTGATGATTTTAATTTATTATTAAAGAGATTTGTTAAGAAAAAAGATTTATTTCCAAAATAAATATATAAAATATCCAATTGATAATTTTGTTGGTTTTAAACTTTTAATTGACTTCTCTTCAAAATTTGGGATTGCAGGTTAAGCATTGGGTCGGGCAATTGAGTTAAGAAACAAGAGAGGAAGCCAACACATCACTAGAAGAGGATGATATGCATAAAAAAGGCAAATTTGTACCCTTGCTGATTGTTCTATGGATCTTTAAAATCTAAAATTACAAGGATTTATTACTCAAATTTCATCAAAAAAATAAAAAGGATTGGTTAGTCAAATTATCATTAAAAAAAGGGGTTGATTAGTTTCATCCAAAGATTCTTTAGAATCACAGCGATTGATTGTCAAATTACCGGAAAAAGATTGACTAATCACATCCAAAGATTCTATAAAATCACAAAGATTAATTAGTCGAATTATAAAAAATAATAAATAAAAAAAAAAACAAAATAGATTGATTAGTTATAGTCGACTTGTTTTCCTTGAAATTTGGAAGGAAGATGCCTTCGGCTTAATTAGTCATTACATTATTCAGTACTTCATTGGATTGATGGCTCCAACTCAGTGATTGGTGACCACAGAAGACACTGTGTATGCTATTTCTCGGGTCCAACTGCCTCATTGTCAAACTCTTACTCAACCACTACCCAAAAAAACACCTCTTTTGTGGCGGAGCAGAGGTTAAGTGGCACACATGACACACATGACCTCTGTTGTACCGTTGGATGTGCATTATCGTTCCATCGATATTGTAGAGAATTTTTATATATTAGGGGTTTTTTAAAACCGTCACAAAATAAGATTACATATAGTGGCAGGTTTTTTAAAATGTCACTAACCATTATACCATATAGATAACTATGGTAACTTTAAAATGCTTCTATTTGTTTCTAATTAGTGGCGGAATTTAGTTACCACTTTTGAACAACACTGGGTTGCTTCTATTTAGTGGCGATTTTGTTTACTACTAAATGTGAACATATTTTTTTAAAAATTAGCTTCAATTTGGTCTACTCTTATGCTGCTTTTGGTTGGATAGAAATGGATAGAATAGCAACGAAAAGAAAAGAAGAAAAATCAAAGTTACATGAAATGGGCATGGATGTGAAATTTGAAAGTTGATTATGATTTGCAATTTAAACAAACATTTCAGATTTTTATCTCATATGATCAAAGGAAGCAAAATGAAAGTTACACCAAAAAAACAATCTGATCAATTTCATGTGTTCTTATATGACAGAAAGATGTATGAGTAGACAAAACTGTAACGCCCCCAAAACCACCTAACCACTTTAGCGGTTTAGGAACATTGAGGATCTACAAGATCGTTTATGTCAAGGAGATATGAACCGGAGTAGAATCAAAACACAAACATAAGTCTAAAATGTAGAGATTAAAACTTCAACTAAAGTATGGTAGGTAAACTACGGTATTAGAATTTCTAAATTAAATTTAAAATTCTTAAATAAATGTTACAATCTCCAAAATATAATTAAACTCAAACAAACTATGAATTCTTTTAAAATTTAAAGGAAGTGTAGAGTTTTTAATTGTAGTTGTTCTCTTCTAATCCAATCTCCAAAATATAATTAAACTCAAACAAAATGAAAATCTATCTCAACGTACTTTGTTCAAGCATGAAACACTAGATTAACCAAGAAATAGGTTGTCCCAATATTGTCACACCATAATATAGGGGCACCAGATAGAAGATAGCCGAGTTCACCAAAAAAGGATTCAAACCAAATCAATTCGGCCGAAGCATCTACCAGGGCCTTGTACTCGGCCTCAGTAAATGAATGGATCACAGTTTTCTATTTGCGAGAAATCCAAGAAAAATAGCAAAACCACCAGTAGACTTGCGATCAAGGCCATCCCCTATCCAATCCGCATCAGGGAAAGCTTGCAAGGATCGGGTAGGAGAGCATTCAATGAGCAGGTCATGAGAGTGAGTGTGCTTCAAATAGCATAATATACGCTTCACCATTTGGAGTATTCCCTGTTAAGGTTATAATATTCCACAGTGTATTAGATTTCTCCAATTGGAATATATAAAGAGATTACATAGAGTAAAAGAACTCACTGGATTTACAAGGAAAGATTACATGAGATATTGGATTACCATATCCTAAAGATTCTGAATATTTCTTGTAATATTGCTTGGTAGAGATCCATATCACATGTGACAATGTTCAATTGCACATGTGAAAAATGTGAAATGGGAGAATATTATAAAAATACACCTCTGTCCTCTTGTTTTAAGGAGGAGAGAGATAGACACATAAGACTACTGACGTAGGCCACACTCCCGTACAGAAAACTGCTTCCCATAAAATAAATATTCCTTCCAACATTGCGGTGGTTGTTGTTTCCTCACAATTTCCTTTTAAGCCACTTCACCCACTTATCTTGGTATATTCCTTAACATAGACCCATGAATTTTCACTAATACAGCAAACCATACTAGAACTTTTCTTGCAAGGACCCACCTCATGGTAGCTGATGTGAGAAAGAAATCGATGGCCGTTGCTCACATGAAACATTAAATTAAACCAAAACCAATAGTTTTTCAAGGCATTCTGAAACCCTCTGACATATGCCATGTTAGAAGCTCTCAAGGAGTCAAATTATTTGTAACCCTAATTTTTTTACCTCCTTAGTACACATACTTATTCTTTCGAAGAGTGAGAATCAATGCCAGTTTTTAAAAAATTACATAGTAGTTAGTCATTTTCAAATAAAATTACATATTCTATATACATCTAAGGTGTCATTCAGACAATCCCTCCATTTTAACCAATTCACAGGTAAAAGAATTCTGCTATAGGCCACATTTAGTGCTGTTTCAAACACATCTCTTGACATATATGGGAGACCTGAAAGGTTCCCTCATCTTCAAAATCCAAACCAGTAGCTTTCATCAAACAATTTGCAAAAGACCATTCTCCCATGGAAAAATATACTATTGGACTCGAACTCAACAAAAAATTCCATATTGAAGAAACAACCATTGGTCTGGGCCTGCCCTTGAAATATGTAGCGTTGAATTTGCCACCAAGGATGGGGAAAAAAGGGCAATCGTTATCGTCTACGGTTCCCTGACCAGTGTTGTTTCCTAGTGCCTCTCACAAGAGGGAGGTGGGACCCACCCAGGGTACCTAACCGAACACTCTGCCCAAGTGGGGTCCACCCTCCTCTAGTGAGAGGCACTAGGAACCATACCGGTCACGGAACCGTATGCGATAAAAATTCGGAAAAAGGGTGGCTGTTCAATAAACAATGCTAACAGATTTTTTTTTTTTTTTTGGTAGACATGCTAACAGGTACTTAAAACAGTACAAATACAAAACTAATAGAAAAAGCTCTAATACTACTACTTTAAAAAATGATTTGAGAATTCATCAAAAAGCAACCTCCTCCATATCAATCCCATGTGAATAGAAAAATTATTGTAGAAATGTAACCTACGCACAAGACAGCAAAAACATGTAACAGAAAGTAAAACAATCAAACAACCATGTTGCAAGAATATACGTTGTTTAACAAGGTGCCTACATCCACGGAGTGAAAACAGTAAACTTTACTAGTAATGGAAAAAGGGTTGCACATTCTGTTCCTCACACCTCTGTGTTTATAAAGAGTTCCTGTAACCATAATAACCTTCATCATTAACAATTTATAAGGAAAACAAAGTGAGAGAATTTACGAGCTTTTAACGGTCCTTCAGAGGCTGCCCACAATCAAAATTATAGAATACAAGACATCAACCCTCAACAATTATGTATCAGGAGAAACAAGTCTATGATTTGTTTGCCCTTGAGAAGGCCATATCTGGATGCTACATGAACAAAGTTCAAAGGCAATCAGAACTCAGTCTTGACAACAGGAAATGAAACAAAAATCTCACCATGCAAGGCTGAAAATTCACGTGTGCATGCATCTGTCTTTAACTATGCCATGAATTTCTTGAGAATCTCTTGCTTCCGGTTCTCATTTCTTGTAGGAAGGCCCATGGAATTCTGTCACTGATCAAACTGCAAGGCAAATGTGCCATCCAAGAGAAGGATTGAGGAATCAAAGAAAGACCGTGAAACAAGATTTCTACACTAAGTTGCACTGTAATTAGAATCAAAGTGAGAAAAAATGTGGTCCATCTGGATAGGTGTTACCTAAACTTTTATGGCATCGTCCAAAATTACCATAGAAGAAATTACCTATGAAATGAAGCACGAAAAAAAAAAAAATAAAGTACCAGAATATTACCGTCATCTTTTCCACAGTCTATCGGATTTTAGGGTCCAGATCAGAGAGTTTGCTGTTCTTAGTTTCCACTTTCTGAGTATCAATTTCTGGGTCACCTTTCACCAAACACTTCCACCATTCCATCTGGTTGTGCATCGTCAAAGAGACAAAAATTTGCATCCTCTGTGGAAAGTTTAAATGATGATTAATTTGTTCCAAGATAGTTCATGTGTCATCGACTGTCAAAACTTAACAGATGCCTAAAAGTTATTACTTGGATGAACTAATGCCAATTTCAACAGAATAGGTAGTAGAAGTTTATTTTTGATGTAGAGCATCACTAATTATCCCTTCTCTAATCCCTTAAAAATAGTACAGCTTTGTAATGGTCACATACCTATACTCCAAAAACAGTTTTCACCCTTGACAGATTGGTAAAGGATCCCTGCAATTATTTAAATATTCATGTCAGAGAAGAACAAAAATATAGAAAATTTGGTGCACAACTTGACAGATGATTAGCAAAAATGTAATAAAAGAACCCACAAACTTACATCTATTATGGAGGTTGACCCTTGAGTACAACCTTCAGGCAGCTCTTTATCTCGCAAGCAACAAATCTTGATTTGGTTCCTGGAGGAACTGGAACAGTGACTGTAACCTCTTGTAAGGGTGGTCTTCTGGAATACTTCTCCAAATCCAAATCACTACACCATTGTTTGGCTCTGATTATTATTCACCAGGACAAAAATTTGAGAAACAGAGGCCATCCTAATAATAACAGATAAAGAAATGTGACACATTAATTGGTATTTAGGACACTGGGGCACATGGACAAGAACATAGACACCTATCTTACAACGGACTGTTCAATCTAAAATTGGATGGAAAGCATCCCCTTAACAAGGAAGCACAGGAAGGAGTTAGTACATTCCCATACATTCACACCGATTATAAAACCATTTTTCACATAATAAACTGATTCCAGAAAAAAGACAGCAACTTAACATGGTAAGCAACATCAAACAAAGTAGATTAACCAAGAGACTATGCAGTGATGACAGGTAACAGCCAACAGAGTTACTCCAAATCATTGGGGCAGGATTTATAGAAAGAAAGAACTCATTAGCTTACAATCATCAGGAAATAAGTTTAGATTTTTGTTTTTCCTTCTCTAATTTTACCACTGAGTTCAGATTTTTCTCTTGCCATTTCTAATATTTCTGGAGTTATCTATTTCTGGCAGCAAGTATAATCCCAGTCAATCCAATCTTTATAGTTACTTGAAATTAAAGGTTCCACTGTGTTTTACATTAATAGAGCAGTTATACTAAAGCTAGATACAAATAGGGTTAGAAAGTCAACAAACAACTTTTAGCAACAAAAAAAAAAGAGAGAAGTCAACAAACAACCAGCCTTTTTCAGACCAATGGACCATTGATTCATTGACCTCCAGCAGGTGAATTTGTGATTAGAAGGTCTACACAGCTCCAGAACCCTAGTTTGTGATAAGTTAATATAGAGCTTTGTGTTATAGAAGGAATGATGTCCAAAGGTTACTCCAAAGAATTACTAAAATTTAATGCAGTCCTTGATTACTTTTACACAAAAACCTACAATGCTCTGAGCCTAACATGAAAGAATTCAGCTAGCCTTATTTATGAACATTGGTCCTTAGTTGACATATAAAAAGAAGTATGACAGGAATCTGAAAGCAGAAGGAATGGAAACTCAAGTCATTTCAAATCTCAGTAGCACTTTGAGGTTGGCATAAAACATGCAATTTAGGTTCAGGCACATCAGTTCACTTATAAAAACTAAAATTAGACGGGAAATAGCCCAGTAGAATTCAGTAGTTTATTGTGGGGAACTACAATAACTATAATTAGAACATCGAGTCCAAGGTAAAGCACGGTAAACTGCTGTTCTTTCATTCCCTCAACACTCTACCTGTCCCTTCACAGGGCGTTTATTCATTTTGATACTAACATTAGACTTCTCAGGTCTCATTGAACCTTTGGAGATTTAAAACACAGAACACAGTCAAGAAATTTACCAGTTCTGAGTTTGAAAGGACTTTTTCATTATGTAACTTATTTTCGGTATACTGAGTTGATTAAAAACAATTAATCTTTCATTGGCTCTAATTGATTTATCTTATTATTAATCAATGATTGCTTATATAGCTAGAAAAGCCCTCACAAATTGCTGATACTAATTTGTTAAGAATTAATTGGATTGAAGCGATAACCTCTTTCGCTGGAATTGAAATATCTGCGAAATGCGGGTCACAATTTGTATCAATTAAACAAATCGTTGGAATTCCCTTACCATTGGTGGTCAAGACATTCAAGATCCCTTGAGAAGTCCATCTGTGGATGCTGCGTGAACAAAGAGAAAAATCAAAACTCAGCATTAACAGGAAATGAAACAAAAATCTCACCATGCAAGGCTGAAAATTCACTTGTGTGGAAGTATTTGTCTTTACCTCAGCTATGAATTTCTTGAGAATCTCTTGCATCTGGATCTCATCGCTTGTAGGAAGACCCATGGATTTCTGTCGCTGATCAAAGTGCAAGGGAGGGCACAGCATGTAAATCACATAAAATTGTTACAGATACAAATGATAATTATACAGAAGTTGAACTATAAGCAACTTTGTGCCATCCAAAATAAAGAAAGATTGAGAAATTAAGGAAAGACTGTGAAACAAGAGATCTAAACTAAGTTCCACTAATAATTAGATTCAAAGTGAGAATAAATGTTGTTCATCTGGATAGGGGTTATCTAACTTTTTATGGCATCATCCAAAATTACCACAGAAGGAAAACTACCATTCAAACAAAGTAAAAAATATAAATAAATTAATAAAGTACCAGAATATTACCATCATATTTTCCACAATTTGTTGCGTTTCAGGGTCCAGATCGAGGACTTTTACAGTTCTCAGGTTCCACTTTCTGAGTATATCAATTTCAGGGTCGCCTTTCACCAATCACTTCCACCCCTCCCTCTGATTGTGCTTCATCAAAAGGACAGAAATAGACTTCACATCCTCTGTGGGAAATTTAAATGGTGATTAGTTTGTTTGTAATAAGTCATCAACAGGATAGACACTTTTTTCCGTGTAATGATACTGACATTGTTCCCAAAGGATCTCAATGTATTTTCATGTGTCATTACTTGGATGAAATAATGAAATTTTCAACAGATTAGGTACTAGAAGTTTAATTATTGATGAGGAACTTCAATAATTAATAACCCTCTAATCTCTTAAAAATAATACAGCTTTGTAATGGTTACATACCTATACTCCTAAAACTGTCTTCAACCTTGAAAGATTGGTAAAGGTCCCCTGCAGTTATTTAAAAATATTTATGTCATAGAAGGACAAAAAAATTGAAAATTTGACAGATGATAATTTTCACAAATATAATAACAAAAATGGGCGAGAGACCGCTGCCTGGGCCTTTAGAGTTTGTACGCATGCGCTGACAAATGGGAGCGCATGCTCAAGCATCAACCTGAGCAGGATTTCCGCCTTCCAATGCAGGCAGGGTGGTTTTGTCTCTAGGCCGAGGAGCCACGCAGGCCAAGCGACCAGGTAGCATTCTGTTTCTCTTCAATAAAATTAATAAAAAAAGGACCATATTGCAAACCGTACTGCAGTTCTAGAGTAAATGAGTATCAAATTATATGACCATAGGGTTACCATTATTTCAGACTATAAAAGCATGCATCAGGAACAAGTGGCTAACGCAACAAGGACAGATTTCTGTAACCTCCCACTAGTTGGATTGTCTTGCAGTGCTCATGAGATGAAGTTTGTCATTCATTGATCAAGCTGAGTGCATCAACAAATATATAACATTGTTAGAATTTCTTGGCTGATGGTGGAGAAGGGGGGGGGGGGGGGGGGATAAGAACAAATTAAATGTTTGTTTAAGATGTATGTAGATTCAACTTACTTGGTGGTGGTACCAGCAACACATCTTCAGAAGAATAAAACTTCCGAAACCAAAATAGAACTAAGGTTGTGAAAGAGAAGAGAAGGACCAGTAGAAGAGAATGGGACCTCATCACAAAAAACCCTGTAGTACTGAAACAGTTGTGAAAACCATACCAAACAGCTTTCACTGCGACAAAGTGATTGCTTGGTCCTGAAGCAGCTGCGTTACCTTCTACCTCTACCACCTCTTTAGGAACATTTCCGGGTCTTCTAACCCCACCATTTATTGTTTTGTTACTCCTCTCTGCTTCTTCAATCTCAGAGGGAAACCCTTGAACAACATCATCATCGTTGTAATGGAGACGAGATCTCTTGCTTGGACTCAGCATCTCTTCCTCTTCCCCTTCCACCAATACTTCAGAAACAAAGATGAATCTAAAACAACTCAATAAATCTACTGCTCTGTTGTTCCTCTCCTCTTCTTCTTCTTCATCCTTACTGTCAGAGGGAGATGTTTTTCCCTTCTCCTGAACATGTGATGGTTGGTCTAGTATTTGCTGGTTGGATCCATCATTTAATGGCTCTACTACACATGCTGCCTCTTTGTCCTCGCCATCAAAACAAGCTCCGTTGCAGTTACTAGCTCTCAATGCACCCTCTTCCACCTCCACCTCTTCATCATCATCATCAGCAGCATCTGACCATTGGAAGAAATTTGCTACCAACTTAGCACTGGATTGTTCGTTAGGCACTTGTTGCTCTGAACCCTTGTTTTCGAACAAGACCTTACAGAATTTCACACAGGGGGTGGTCCCATAAACTCTGATAGAGCCAGAAACAGGGTTCTCGCCTATATGTACTCTTAATTCCTCAATAGCATCTTTGCTTTCCAGTGGAAACCCAAACCAATCAAAGCCTTTGAAATGGTAGATGTAGATTAAGTCTCTCTTATTAGTGAATTCAATGTCCTCAATTTCAATCGAATATCTAAAGAATGTCCGTTTTACTCCCCGACGGATATAAGAGTCAACCACAAACTTCCCTTGTTCCAACCGTTTCCCAGATGTCAATGCAAAGACAACACAGAATTGGTGACCCTTGATCATCAACAGCAATTGAGTTACTTCCCTGACCACCTTGGCCAACATTATCAACAAGTCTTCCCTGCATAGAAATTATAAATAAAGAGGGAAGGCAGTTAAAAGTCCAGTAAATCAACTATTTGGTGATGCTTTCTATTATAGCATTGCTACTACATAGAAAAGCTCCATTTAAAGTTACAGAGAGAAATTAAGATAGATAAAAGTACCTGCCCATGTATCTTCCTCGTTGTCTCTGTTAATTTGTGGCAACCCGTCGCCATAAACGCATCTAAAGATTTTGTTCCTTCCAAACAATGAATTTTCTCTAGATTTACACAATCTATAATAAATATTCCACTCAAGCTTTTCAGGTTTGACAAATCCGGTAACTCTGTTAATTTGTGGCAACCTTCCACACTCAACTCTTCCAATGATTCTGTTCCTTTGATACAATGAATTTCCTCTAGATTTTCACAATACCTAATGTATAAATATCTCAAGTTTTTCAGGTTTGAGAAATCTGGAAACTCAGTTAATTTGTGACAATTCCGCATACTCAACACTTCCAAGGATTCTGTTCCTTCGAGTCCGTGAATAATCTCAAGATTTTCACAATCGATGTATAATTTACCCAATCTTTTCAGGTTAGACAAATTCAGTAACTTTGTTAATTTGTGGCAACCCTCCACATTAAAGCATTCCACGGATTCTATTCCTTCGAGGCCGTGAATTTCCTCTAGATTTTCACAACGAAACATGTCTAATACCCTCAATCTTTTCAGGTTTGACAAATCTGGTAACTTTCTTAATTTGTGGCAACCCTGCACTCTAAACTCTTCCAAGGATTCTGTCCCTTCGAGGCCGTTAATTTCTTCTAGGTCGGTACAATCTTTAATGCTTAATTCCCTCAGTCTTTTCAGGTTTGACAAATCCAGCAACTCTGTCAATTTGTGGCAATCCTCCACGTTAAACTTTTCCAAGGACTTTGTTCCTTCAAGGCCGGGAATTTTCTTTATATTTACACAATTGCTAATGTATAAGTCCTTCAATCTTTCCAAGTGTGATAAATCTGAAATTATCTGCAGTGAAATACAACTCTTATCTTCCAGACGAGTTAAAGTGGAGGGAAGCTCTGGGAGAGATTCAAGGTTCATGTAGCCTGCCAAATACAGAACCTGAAGCTGAGAAAAAGTACTCATGCTGACTGGGAGTGGTTGAAGCCTCCTCTTGTAGTCGTCTATCTGATCATCATCTAGCTCCACTATGCCCAATCTTAACACCTCTAAGCTCGAGATCAGCTTTGAAAAATCATCTGGTAATTTTACAATCATGGTATCAGACAGGTCAAAGTGAAGCAAATTCCTCATTCTACCCATTGATGTTGGTAACCTCACAAGCTTACGGCAATCTGAAACGTCTAGCTCCTCAAGCTTCTCTAACTGCCCTACACCATCCGGCAGTACTTCAATTTCTGTGCCACTTACCAAAAGCTTAACCAAATGTTTTAGATTACCTATGGATGTAGGCAACTTATTGAATGAAAAACAAGTTCTGAGAATAAGACTTTTGAGAAAAGTCATCTGACAAATGCTCTCTGGGAGTTCCAAAAGAGATATGCAGCTCGTAAGATCCAATCTTTGTAAGCACGGAAACCATAAGTAGAAGTAGTCAAGAGAGTATGAGAGAATAGGACAGTTGCGGAGAATAAGAACCTTCAATTTTTGAAACCTCTGTCAAACAAAGAAATGATATCAAATATGACTCTCCAATTAATATTAGATATTAAAACAAGTGGAAAAAAAAAAAAAACAAAACAAAACAAAACAAAACAAAAAAATACAATTCTACTATACCTTAAATTCATTTTGAGGTATATCATTCCAAGCAAGTTTGATACCACTACTTGACAAGTCAAGATGAACTAGTTCCTCAAGATAAAAATTGGTTGGTAGAATTTTCAAAGGTCGGTACCACCAACTGAACCATCTTAATTGAGAAGGAAGATGCGAAAAATCCCCATTGAGGTTAATTTCACCATCAATGTTGATAACGTTAGGTCTAGCAACTCCGAGAAATCTTAATTTGGGCATCTTCACAAAGTCTTCAAAGCTTAAATCATCTATGCGCACTTCAAATGGAAGGAGGATACCTTCAACCATTTGTGTTCCCTACAGTAGAAAAATAGTATTCCAAGTAAAGAAAATTTGATGCACACACATCCAAAAAAATAAGCAAGTACGTAGAAACTTATTTCATGATCCTTATATCTATTTTGCTTGGTTCATTCTCTTGTAATTTGTAGTAATTTATCATGACAAACTGAGATTATATGTTTAAAAGGGTAATCCCCGGTGCTAGCAATACTTCTTTACGGTCCTAGAAAGGGTAAAAGTGTCCCAACCTTTGCATTTTTGCACAATGGGGTTGCTTAGACTCGAACCCCTTATCTGTGTTGGATGTCTGTTTTGTACCATCACATGGAGTGACAGCCCCGGATTCAATGATTATTTATAAAATATAAAAATAAAAAATAAATAAATAAGTGAACAAGAAAAAATGCCACTTACCGTGCTTTTCTTTAATGATTTTAAGATCTCATCACATGACCACAATCTAGTACGTTTGGCAGGGTCCCCATGGCTGTCTTTTGAGACAATTCTCCTTCCCATAAATCGAAGCTGATCATGCATTCTCAATTTTTGCTCCTGAAAATCATTCTCTATCTTTAGGAGGTGCTTTTGAGTGAGTTCTTTCATTGCTAATCTAGGACGTAACTCACAAGCTTCCCATATTGGAATTGTTGTTTCTACCATCCATCCAGTGAAATGGCATGCAATATCAAGAAATATAGTTTTCGCATGATCACTTAATTTATCGTAACTTATCTTCAACTTCTCAATGACCTTGTCATCATAGCTTTTTATTGACATTCCAGAGACCTTGTCATCAAGAATATCTCTCAATCCGTGTAATGTTTCTTCCCATTCTTCTTTGTCTTTATCAAATAAAAAAGAACCCAGCACCTCTAGAGTCAGCGGTAACCCTTCAGCACAACTTACAATTTCATTTGAAAGTTGCTTATACTTTTCTGGAGGTTCGTTCTTTGAAAAGGCATACAAGCTTAAGAGTTGAAGAGAATTCTCAAAATCCAGTCCTTCAAGCTTGTATATTTGAATATCTTTATCAACTTTATGTGCATTCAAACTTTGGTAATCTCTAGTCGTTATGATGATCCTGCTTCCTTGACCAAACCAATTGATTCCACCAACCAATACATCAAGTTGTACATGATCATCCACATCATCAAGAATAAGAAGAACTTTTTTTCGATTAAGTAGTTTTTCTATCAATTTTGATCCTTTAGAAACAATGCTCACGTCGTGGTCCCTCTTCAAGATATCTTTAAGAAGTCGATTTTGCAAGGAAACTAAACCCTTATTTCCTTGTGATGCTTCTTCTCTCACATCTATAAGAAAGCTACTCCCATTAAAGCTTCTAAAGATGCGATTATAGGCGGCTTTTGCAATAGTTGTCTTTCCGAGGCCACCCATTCCACCTATTGCAACAAATCGTACACCATTTGAACTAATATTCAACAAAGAAAGTAGTGCATCTAGGTGGGAATTTATTCCAACAGGGTGTTTACATTCATCCAAGGGGGTGCTACTTAGTTCTCTTAAAACTCTTTGAACAATTATCTCGACTACATTTGACTGATCCCTGCAATTTTCATTTTAAAAGGTAAATCAAAACAAGAAGTAACAATATGAAAATCTCTACTAAAACATAAGAAGAAATTAAAGCAATTTTTTGACGGAATAGAAAAGAAAGTTTATAAATGGTTAGCGCTACTAATGAGAATTAAGTATGGACAGAAATTGAGAAATAAAACGTTATGTACAGAGTTGAGGGAATGGTGGGTTTTTTTTTTTTTTTAAATTTCTCTCACACATCATCAGAATAATGCATGCCAAAGCATAACGATGACCTAAGTTGATACCTTGTTCCTCCACATGTAGAAAAGAAACTACATCAAACCTTTGGTGGACCAAACAACATTGCCTTAGCCCAATCGAGAAAGAATATAGATAGGTCAACTACGATTTATATTTTCATGTTTATATGATGTATCATATTATAAGTTTAAATTTTATTTTTTTTGGGAAATTTGAAATTTTAATTTGATAAGTCAGATAATAAGCTACTCAAGAAAGGTAATTTTATGGCAATTAACTTCCTTGCAAGTAATAATTAATTCCAGTCGAATATGTATGAATATGTGGATTGTCAACTTTAGTTCAACATTGAAATAGCAAGGACAAAACTTCTCTTCATTGAGAGAATCTCTTTTAACCAAAATTGCTAGCTACACCTACAAACTCATGCTCTTACTGCTGCTAGCTAACTTTTACCTTTTGTATCCTAGCCCAGATGTGGTCTGCACCTTTTTAAAACTTTGGTTCTAGTACAAGGTGGTATAATATACCCTTGGGTCTGAACCTCAAATCCATGACCCAAGGGAATAGTCCAATCCCATAGAGTGATAGAGATTAAAAGAACATTCAATTCTAACCCTTGGGTCAAATGAAAATACACCTATGGTCCAAATAAAAAAACGCAGGGAGTGAACCACCTAGATTTGAGCCCAAGCCCATGACAATGGCTCAACAACATTGGCCCCAAGTCGACGTTGGGAGGATGGCATTAACCACCTAAACTAACTTCAAAAGAACAATCTCTGATTCCATAAACTGGTCTAAGATTGTGTGATGAAATGCATGCTAGGGGAGGCCATGAATAATAAAATGTCATTCGGATTGAGCACAAGTAACAAAGATTGGATCTATCATGGGTACTTTCAATGGATTTACTCACAAAGCATGCAATACCTACATGGTATGAGCTCACAAGCATAACACATGTTATTAACAGCATATTTGGTAAAGATGAAACATAAATCATGGATCAACTAAACCCTATCGGGGGCTTGCTTAAGAATAAGAAAGAGGAATCTCATGTAAATACCAGGGAATAAGGTTTGATCCTATTCATGGGGATTCTGTAAATATCCCATTCCAAAAATAGAAAGTTCGAAACAATTGGGACTTTTTGAAGATTGGATGCAGTTACTAATTCATGATCTGGCATGTACAGAATGAAAATTTCATTCTCGATTCTACGAGAATTTTTATGAAAGTGTTTCATTTGCTTCTCTTCCATGGAAGTTTCATCGCACTTCTACTTCTAGGCTTCTAGAAGCCAGATTCTAAACTCAAAAAATGTGTCTGGAATCGTTGTGCACAAAGCGTCGGGAGCTAAAAGTCTACTTGGGTGGCTTCTCAAGCCTTTCAAACTTATGCGTGAAACGTTCCAAAAGTTTAATGATGATAAACATGAAAAGAGGAGGATATTAAATATGTGTAAATAAAAATCACAACAAAAGACATATATGGCCGTGATCATCTACTAGCATACCCTCTCTTATTGCTTCGTGGAAATTCGTGAACACCATATCAAGATTAAGAATGCAAAAACATATTGAGATATGGGGGATTGAGTAAGATGAACAGCCTAGCAAAACTGAAGTCAAATGGCAAATAGTTTTAAACATGAAATACGAAATCTAAAAAAAAAAAAACCATCAAAGTACCCATGATTTAGCTTTACGATATATGGTTTTTCGGTACCTAAAGCTCCTTCCCAACAAAGTTTGATATCCTTTACTCATGACAATTTTAAATGCTAAAAACAAGATATGAGAATTGATGCATATAGGGGGAAAAGAGAAGTAGAACACAAGAAACATTTGGGATCCTATCAGTCCAAAGTCCACATAAGTGGATAGGACAGTCCTTTATGCAATTTTCATGGAAGAAATAAAGTGGGAGAGTGCTAAAATTTCCCTATGGAGATCTTTGTATGATATATTCATTGAATGCAATACAAACAAAACAAATTACCTAAGAAAACAAAGAAGATTAGGAGCTTAACTAGATAGGGTAGCTTGGCCAAGAATAGGACTGCTCTTCAGTCCAATAACTTCCTACTTGACTAAGCTTCAAACTTCTTCAATGGTGCTAGAAGGTAGATAAGGGTCATGAAAATGGAAGATTTGAGGAGACGAAGATAACTCCTTAGTTTTCTCCTTCAAATACTTCTAATGAACCTTAAAGAACTTTCTAATTCCCTCATCAATTTCCCATAGATTCATCTTTTTCACTGAGTCAGCATTAGGGCATTCCAAAGAAGGCATTAGCTTAGATTTCTAGTGTTATATGAGGATGAAAAGGGAAAGCTGAAGACTTAAAATCGTGGACTGGGATGAGAATTTTAGGGAAATCTGAGGACTAGTATTCAGTCTTTTAGAAGGGTTATGGACTAAGAAAAGAGGATCAATTTTCTTTGTGAAGGCTAGTGGTCTCCCTTTAATTAGTAAATACATGTATAATACAATCCATATCGAACAAGTGAAAAAATGTGGCTCTCTCTCTCTCTATCTAAGGTGGGAAGTCATGCCGTAGCCCAACACAGCCCAACCTCAAACTCGCACATACAGCACTGAGCCGAACCCAATCGGGCCCAAACTTAGGGCGGTCTGGGCTGTTGCTCCCAGGTTGACACTGAGAGGGGGAATCAGGAGTCACTAAAAACCACTTAAAACAATTTCCAACACACCCTTAGTGTTCCCCAAATCTCCAACACAGCTGGCACTCAATTGGCTCTCGCACAAACTACTCCTACACAGGTGGCACTACTCAACTGGCAATGCTAAACCTCAAACTGCTGCCCAAAGTTGATACATACAAGGCTGCTAAGAGCTGATATGTCTGAACTGTCCACTACAGCCCCTCACAGACTGGCACTGTCACTAATACACAATTGTGTGACACATCTTTCCACTTAACCACAGCCAGGCATACAATACTTGTGGCAAGGTCTACCTGGTGTGCACACCCATCCTGCAGACAAGCACTCTAATATACAATGCAGACATACACAACCACAAGGTCCACAACACAAGATATCCGTGCTTCGGCAAGTTGCCTACCTGTAAGGAGTAATGGTCACACTGACCTCAGCATTTATTCAATATTGTTCTTCAATTGCAATCAACAGTCCAGGTCCTAGACCTGCTTCAACCCTCGATAATCAAAGGCAAAGGCAAGCTACCCCAATGGTGTTTCAATCACAGGTGTGAGTCAAGACACCTTGCCTGCTTCAACCCCAGATATACACAGAGGCAAGGGCTACAGACCCCATTGTATCCAGATGCAACTAGACAACTCAAAACAATCAAATTGGGCTTATACAATTGCCCAAAAATCAAACCACATCTAGCATAGATCTAAGATAGTATTTGAACCTATCTAGCTTATACAATGAATACAAGAATACTAAATGAAACAAGACAAGAGAATGGAAATATTCACAACTGTGTCTATCTCAGTTCCTGGTATACAAAGAAGATCCGAACGGGCATTAGAGCTTCACAAGTTATGCCCTGGCTGTGGGGATCTCTTCTTCCTCCTCTCTCTCTGTTCTTCACAAGACATTCAGCATGGCACGCACACATACATTTTCCTCTTCTTCTTCCTTCCTTCTTCTTTTCTCCCCTTCTATGCAATATTCCTCATAAAAACAACAGTGAAGCCTCTCCCTTCATTTCAGTAGCTTCAATGAAGCATTACAAATGTGAGAATGCCAATGGGGATGGGTTCAATGCATACGACAAAAGGGGAAGGGAATTCTTCAATTTTCGCACAAATGGAAACTACAACCTCTGTAATTTTTTCATCCCCCAATGTGTAGTGCTTTCTTCCATGAACACTGCAAGCTGGAACACCCAAAAAGGCCACCAGATGAAGGAGATATTCAAGTTTGAAGTTGGGCTAATTAGAGAGGAGAAAATGGAATCTTGAGGGTGTCTCATGTGCACGCACACGCTATCAGATTGCAGGTGGCGTTTTAACCGTACGATCTGGCCACTAGGATTGCTTGGATGTCACTTAAGTGGAAACTGGGCCAACGAGGAACATTGGACCAAGTCACGAACATGTGGATGTGACTTAGGCCTTTAGATTGGACTTGGTCTAACAAACTCATGTGGATGGCTTCTGAGCCAGCCAATTGCCATCTCGATTGATGGCATACATGAGACATAAAGCATCGAATTCAGTTGGCGTGTGCTGCGGCGTGTAACGACTAATAATGCCAGACCACGTTTGAGTCATGGTTCGATGGTCCGAAGAGATTTACTCGCATTTGTCAGACCTACAGAAACAAGCAGGAAGATGCATTGACCGTTCAATTAGATTCTCAATATGGTAAAGTGTGGCAAATGAAATGGGGCGAGAAGGAATCTTAAAGTTAAGCGGAGGCTGACTTCGTTATGCATGCAGCGGCACAGAGAGGATCAATGCACGTGACCAATGAGGCTGCTCGCATCGATGGAACACTACCTCTGAGCCTCAATCCGCTCTGTTAGATCGTCAACTGGCCTCTAGGATTTCAATCTAACGGCCTAAAAGGCTCTAGAACTTATGCATTTCACATCTCCTTTACTACTCAACAGAGAGCATCTGAATTTTCACCTTAAAAATTAGACTAAGGCTCTGTGTGGTAACATTCTTTTTTAGTGTTTTTTATGTTTTTCCCTTTATTTAGAACAGAAACACGCTAAAATCTGCATGGTATGTCCGGTTTATTTTTGTTTTTTTTTTTAAACAAGCTGAGCACTTGGCACACTTTTAGCACACATTTGCAAAACACCAAATTGGTGTTTCTCACATGACAGAAACACTTCTTCAAATTTTCGGAGAAACACCAGCTTCACTTAAGTGAGTGAGGGTATTTTGGGCTTTTCCATTAAAAACATAACATTCGCTAGCAAAGCCCTAAAATCATCTTCTTCTACTTCCTACAATCGATGGGATTCGTCTCCTCTCCATCGTCTCACTCCAACACACTCCACGAAATCATCTTTTTAGCGGCTTTTGTTAAAGTTCGGAGGCGTTGAAGCAACAAAAAAACATGGAAGTGGAAATTGCACCAAATGGGCACTATTTGAAGTCCTTCCACTTCACTTCGTCTCTCCATTGATGCACTGGTTGTGGATTTTTCCCGGACAAATGAAAATACACATTAATTGATTTTCATTCTTTCAAGAATCAACAATCAAGATCTGGTCTATCATCGTGTTTGACAGAGAGAGAGAAGTGGCCGTTAATGGCTTCATTTAGATGGATTCTTCAGCTTCACAAGGACGTCCCTCGAGCCGCTCGTTTCTACTCAGAAGGTCTGGATTTCGGTATCAATGTCTGCACTCTTCGGTGGGCTGAGCGCCAATCTGGTCCTCTCAAATTAGCTGTTATGCGATCCAATAGCTAGGTTTGCCTCCCCCCCTCTCCCTCTCCCTCTCTTCTGGGCGTTTATACATTGCTGAAGTTCTTTCTTGATTACTCATCCACTACTTAATCCAACTCACCATTGAATTCGATATAAGTCAAACTATGTTATGTTATGCACTGCAACTTCTATATACTGATGGGATTTTTGCTCTGTGCTTCTGTTTAACCCTTTAAGAAGTAAATATGTTTTCTCTATTCCTTTGTTTTTTATTGGTGAGATCAGATGCAACTTTTTATGGCGTTGTGAATATTCTGAAATATATATATATATATATTTTTAAAGGATGGAAGGTTGTAGATCTTTGAAAACAGATCCTCTGTTTACAAATCTCCTAGTCTGTATAATTGATCCAATTATTGGTAATTGTTTGATTATCTAGGCATGCTGGTTTTCTACATAATTTGAGTTGTCTGTTCTGTGCAGGGTTGTGTTTACATTTTTGAGGCCTTTTATCTTAGCTGTTGACATCTGATTCAACAAGTAGATAAAGCACTAGATGGTTAACTGAATATTTTCTTCATTGATGTGCTGCAAATTCATCTAGAAGATTCAAGTTTCAAGTCTATCGTTCTACTTGTGGCCTCACTTTTGGGGGTGAAGAAATGTCAAAGCACATTGATCTTAGTCAGGATAGAAAGGTTATCCAATAACCTATCTAACAAGCTCAAGATCATATTCTAATGTGAACTGAGAAAGCTAGGGGTAAATACCTTCTGTTTTGCTAAAAAAATCATAATTATAAAAGCCATGGTGAAGGTGGGAATTACGTAATTTTTGGTAAACAACAAAAACAATTCTGTTAAGTGCGACCCATACAGATTTTTGTTTCTTCTAAACTTCAGAAACATTTTTTTTCAGGGTTACCATACAGCATTTCAGGACCCATAAATGCTCAAAAAACACAAACACATAAAAGTGTGCCGGACCAAAAAACGCTAAAAAAAACCAGAAGCGATACCATACAGAGCCTAAGTGTATAAGAGAACCCCGACTGTTTGATAATATGCCTGAACCATTTTAGGTGCCTTGTGCAATGAGCCAAAGGCTGGCCTGGCATGGCAGCCCCATGTTCGTGGGCGCCTCTATGGGCATGCCGCCCAGCACACGGGGGTGCCATGTCCCATGCCTACTGCTGCCTTGGCATGACACCACTGGTCCAATGGCCCGCCCGCCCCCTATGCCATGCCCAATGTGCTACTGCTATAAGCCATGTTGGCCTGCCACTTCACCATCTCAAGGCCCATGGGCTGCCACCTCATGTCACATCATGTGCCACCTTGACACCTTGCCACATGGCAGCCACAGTTCTAAGAGTACATATATGAACTATCGTGGCACCATGTCAAGCTTCCAACTCAACAGCCACCTCACTTGCCATCTCATCAAACATGGGACACCCACATGCCCCCTGTGGGGCCCACCTACTCTCTACTTTCTCCCTCTATCTTCCTTTCTTTCAAAAGGCTTCGTATGTGGCTTGCTACATCATCAAGGCCATGATATGAGGCATGCATTCTTCTTATCCACATGATTATGTGCATCACCCACTCATGTACATCATGCTATCTACATACATCCATGCATTCGATCTCATGCACCTCATTATCATCTTGACCATGGGCATAACATCATACATGCTACATGTCATTCACATTATCTCCATCATGCCGTAGGCATATCAAATCATCCAGACAATGACCATAATTACCAGAATGCCCTTGGGCATATAAAACACTGTCAAATGTTTAAAATACCTCTGTGTGTTGTGTCAACACTCCACTAACCTCTATGACTGACATAATCACCAAATTACCTCTGGATGTTGACTGTTACATGTCTATGAATATTACTCTATAAAATTACAGAAATGCCTTTGTGATGTTGTCCATACCTGTAAAAGACAGAATTACCCCTAGATGACTCCCAATCAGACCTTGTGTACATTGTAATGACTGTTGGGGATACTGGGAACACTGTCCATACTGTACTACTAACCACTGTAACTGCACTGGACTCCCACCATCATTGTATTGTCACTCTATACACTACCATCACTATCAGTTGTGCTAGAACATTGTAAACCCTATCACATCACTGTAGGTCTATTGCAACACCAATACACTATTGTACAATGCTGTACTTACAATTGCCATCTGCACTACTACTCTACTGACTGTACTACACCAAGATGCATTGTTAACAACAATGACAACCAACACATAGTGAACACTGTCAATTGCAATTGCAGTGTGTGTTCAACATGGGCCTGAGTTTCTATAATTTTATTTTTTTAATCTTTCTTTTATTTCCCTTTTTTATTTGGTCATTCCTGTCAACGGCCCATAGGCTATAGGAAGGCAGCCCATGAGAGCATCCCAGCTCCAGGAGAAGAGGGCAGCCAGGGGGAAGAGGGGTGGGGGGGGGGGGGATGTTACACTTCCGATGGGGCCCGAGTTTTCTACGTTACATATACAACTTTCATATTTTAATATCTGTCCAAATACAGACATACTTACTGGAGTCTGACAAAATCACAGAAATATACTTAATCAATGGCAGATGTGATATGTATATAGACCTACTTAAAACATCTAAGCGATCCTACAGAGGAGGAAGAAGAAGATAAGCTCCAAAGATAAAAACATGATACATGAAGAATACTCGATTTGGAATAAGTTTCTGAGGAGAGTAAGACTTACTCAATGGTTGCGTCTCCCTTGATAAACCATCCCTTTAGATTCCCCACCTCTTTCAAAGCATTCTTCCAACTCTTTACGACATCAGAATCATACTTCCTCTGGTGTTCCTGAAATGATCCCTCAAAACTTGCAGAGTTTGATGTAGAACATCCCGTGGCTCAACATCAATGAATACGGGCAGAATGGTTTGACCGTCAGATATATGACACTCCCATATCTTTCCAAGTTCCAAGAGACAATATTTGCTATCTGCATACTTTTTAGAGAAGACAGGAATGGAGATATCGGACCCTCGGATTGCTCTTACAATAGAATGGGCAAATCTCTTCTCCTTCCCGGAGTTCTTCGCTATCTCTGTAGGCATTGATTCCATCTTTTATTAGAGCTTTGTAGAGCAGACTGACAAAGTTTGTGCGAGTATCTGGACCTCTGAAATTGATAAACACATCATATGGAGGAGGACGAGGAGAGGAGGCAGATGAAGTACTATTCTCTGACATCATCGATGATCCTACCATTCTCTGTCTCTTTTCCGGTGGAGTCACCGGAAACAATGCACGCATCAACACCGGTACCACCACCATAACCAAAATGGCTTGGTCGAGGTGGGAGGTGCGGCAAGGGTATTGGTTCTTGGTTTTTCATTTTGAAGGAGAGAGAAATAAAAAAGAAAGAGAGAAGAGAGAGGTTTCAAGGCATTCTTTGGTTTGGGTAGAAGAGGAAAAAGGGTTTTTAGGTTATCTTGCGCAGGTAGGTCGATCCGACTCCATCTCTTCTTCTCCATTTTGCAGTCAAACTCTGATTTAGTTTGCGAACTGTTGTAGCCACGAGATTGAGTTCAAGTTCTATAAGAGAACTCTGATTTTGGAGTATTCTTGTTCGAATCTGAAATTTGGAGCCACAAACTCGACATGGGAGATGATGCACTTACCGGTCCAGTGGTACCGCTTGTGTTGCAATAGCATGTTTACCAGAGACCTAATTTTGTCGTTAGGTGGATAATAATAATCAGATAAACTCATTCACCACATCATCTATTGTTTGTATATGCTTGTATGTTTCTATCCCTCATTTAACATGGTGAAGCTCACTCCACGTGGACACCCTCTTTTAGACTGTGATGTAGGTCTTTCTGTGCCAGTGGGCACCGATGCTTCTTCCTCTACTGCTGTCTACGATGATGATTGGTAGACTCCAAAGCCTGAGGGGCAAGGAGTTGATCGTGGCTGAGATGCGTGTGCTTACAGGGCACAGTGACTGAGGATGTGGCTCCTCTTTTTTAGTTGTTGAAAGGTTGTATTTTGATGTAACTATTACATTTGTCTTGTAGAGAACATGAACAAATGATAGACTTGTTTATTTTAATAAAATATAACACAGTAGATTCCAGAGTTAAATGTACTGTTATACTTCTATCTTCCGCTGCTCTGATTGTCGATTATTGTTACAGATTGTGATGTTAATGCACTGTGTCTAAGGTCCTGGCAGGCTGAGTAGGATGATGGTAAACATCCTAGTCACATTCTCTGAGTTTATGGAAGTGGGATGTGACACTTCCTTGGAGCAAACCTTTTCTTTTTGTTTCGAGAAAACAATCAGGCAACTGATTATTTGGCTAATTCTACTTGTATCTCTTTGACTCCCTTACATTCTTGGTAGATAAGGGCATTTCTTAGGATCTTTGTCATATTATTCGAGAGGACAAAGATGAACTTCTAGTTCTCATAAAAATACAAAAAAAGATGAACTTTTAGTTTTTCGTATGCAGTTTTGTTTTTTAGTTTTATAATGGGAAATGGTGAGGTGATTTGATTTCGAGTTGAGAGTGATTTTTTCTCCATGGGTTGGGGTAAGGAGAGTTTTGTCCCCCATTTTGTTTTTATTGATTTTTTAACTTAATAAAACTTAGGGACTTCCCCAGGTCCTAGATAATGTTCGGGACTAAAAATAAAAAGCCAGAAGAGCCTATATTATCTCAATTAACTGTGGCTTATGTCATGTGATCTCCAACAGCTCACAACTTCCTAAATTGTCTCACAGGTAACCGTGTGTACAACTCTTCTTATCACCACAGCGTATCTTGTACAACTCTTCTTATTACAACAGGTTATCACTTCCTAGATTGTCTCACAAGTAACCGTGTGTAGATAAGATTAGATATGGCCTACCTATTGAATGACATCTATCCTTGTGGTATAAGTATCATGCGTAATCTCATTATCAATGGAATAATGAAGAATTATTTTAAAGACTTTATGGTATTATAGCCAATTGCTCCAACGAGCTCATTTAAATGTCTTCCCTTTTGGTTTTTTTGATGATTGTAAGTCTACTAGTAGTTATGCTATTTATATGAGTAGTAATCTTATTTCTTGGACCTCTTAAGAAACAAAAAACAGTGGCTAGATCTTCAATCGATACAAGGTTGTGACTAATGCTTGTGCCAAACTTGCTTGGATCCGTTCTTTGTTTGGTGAGCTTGGGATTCCTATCTTTATAGTTCCAGTTTTATGATGTGACAATATCAGTGCCACTTATCTATCTATAAATGTTATGTTAGGCATATACTGTAAGACAAAGCAGATATACATAAATAGAGAAATAGCTGTTATTGCACACCAGTTGCAGAGTGAAACGAACCAGAAAGAAAGAAGCACGGACAACCGAGTTGAGTCGTATCTGAAAGATACTTTCCTTAAGGATTTAGATGCCCTCTCTTCTGCAACGGGGTTGACCTTGCACCTTACCCTCCAAGATAAATACAACTCCTAAACGTATAGGTTGCAGAACCTAATACGAGTACCAGGGATATCAAACGGCTATACGACCCTCTTAATACTTAAACAAGAATACAGTATCTGTCTCTGGAACGGACTGTGGCAGGGACAATACGTCTCTGTTTTCTATATCAAAAACAGGCATGACATGGTGTATATATATAATACTGGAGTACCCTTTCATGAAGGGATACATCCGTATGAATACGGGTGATATACGTACGGGGTGTACCCTTTCATGAGAGGTGTGACCGTATGTATACCTCCACGTCGGGAGGGGGGTGTAACTATTCATATACGAATAGACAAGTGTGGTTCAACCGTATGGATGAACCAAATCGAGTTTTAAACAAAACATTAAAACTCCTATAAGGTTTTGTCCACACCCACACCCCGACCCCGACCCCGACCTCGGCCTCGGCCACGGCCCGGCCCGGCCCGGCTCGGCTCGGCGCGCGCGCGCGCGATTCAAAAGCACCCCAAGGACCCCCCCACACACTAGAGAGTAGGGTGTCTTCCTCTCCAAAAGGCTCACACCTTAAGGAAACAATCCTATATATATACCCCTCAAGTAACTCTCCCACAACCAATGTGGGACTATTCTTGAGCTCAATTCTAGCCTCTTGCACACAAGAGAGTACAACCAATTTCAAACAAAATAGAGGAGGGAATGAAACAAAACACAATTTTGAAACTTTGACACACACTTGAAAAAGTGCTTTTTGAAACAAGTGCTTTGACCCAAAAGTGCTTCTATAAAATAATAATACAACAATTCCCCCACAAGTTTCAAAATAGTGATACATATCGAGTGATAAGTATATTAGACATAGTAGGACACATCGTTGCAGGTGTCTTCAGGACTTGAACCTACACTAGGTCTGATGAACTACGCCACAGAGTACAGGTGAAGTCAGACTTCTTGAACCTTTCCTCATCGGTGTAGCCGACTAGTTCACTGACCACATCCTACTAGTCGACCGTTTGTGATATCCCTTTTATAAAGATGGACATTTTTTAAGCGGCCTTGTCCCCTATCCTGGTCTCATAGATGTTTAGAGAATTCGCCTATAAAATTCTCATCGGTGAGACGGCCTCACCTCCTACATCTATTTAGGTCAGTCCATAGTGTGCACCACAGTTAACACACCCCCACTTTACATGAGATCCGACTAGATTAAGAGTCTATAAGACTCATCCTCCTTACTTTGTGGTGGTACTACTTTTCCTATCTACCTAGAATGAGCAAAAAATGTAGTAGTACTAGACAGGTCATCCAGTGACTTCGTTTGTACCCTTTGAACCTAATTCAGGAATTTACCTCTTCACATAGGTTGGGTGTCCATCACATGACCTATGTCACAGGCCTTAAGCTCATTCCCTTAGATGAATCATGAATTATTTTTGTAGGCAACGGTTTTGTGAAAACATCAGCTAAGTTGCTTTCAGATTTCACAAAATCAATAGCTATTGTTCCTTCATTAATATATTGCCGTACAAAATTATGTCTTAGGCGGATGTGGCGCTTCTTTCCATTGTACATTTTATTCTTAGCTTTAGCTATTGCCGCTTGATTATCACAATGAAGTGATATCGAAGGCAATGGTTTTGGCCACAATGGAATATCGCCATCAAAGTTACGAGCCACTCGCGGTTCCGCCTTTTCCAAAGCTATAAACTCGGCTTCCATGGTGGATCCTGTACCACAGGATTGCTTTACCGATTTCCACGAAATCGCTCCACCGCCTAGTGTGAAAACATATCCACTAGTTGCTAATGTTTCCTTGGTATCTGAAATCCAATTAGCATCACAATAGCCCTCTAACACGGCTGGTCTTCCACTGTAGTGAAGGCCATAGGCTATCGTTCCCTTTAAATATCGCAATAATCTTGTCATAGCATGCCAATGCTCTATACTTGGATTATGAGTGTATTGACTCAATTTCCCAACTGCTAAAGCGATATCTGGTCTGGTGCAGTTCATTAGATATGTAACTGAACCAATGATTTGTGAGTATTTCTTTTGGGAGACAGGTTCCCCCAAATTCTTTTGTAAAAAACAATTAATGTCCAAAGGTGTTTTAACCGATGATAAATCATTATAACCATACTTCTTTAGTATGGTTTCAACATAATGGGATTGGGATAATATAATCTCTTTTTCTTTTCTGATGATCTTAATTCCAAGAATTACATCAGCCTCCCCCATGTCCTTTGTTTCAAACTTAGACATTAAGAAACCTTTAGTTTGCTTTACAATGTCTAAACTCGTTCCCATTATCAACATGTCATCTACATAAAGTACGATGAACACACCTTTGCCTTTATTGAACTTACTATACAAGCACCTATCAGCATCATTTATGAGAAAACCATTCGACACAAGTACCGAATCAAGTTTCTCATGCCACTGTTTTGGAGCTTGTTTGAGTCCATAAAGTGATCTAACCAACTTACATACCTTGTGTTCTTGTCCAGGCACAACATAACCTTCAGGTTGCTTAATGTATATTTCTTCTACCAAGTCGCCATTTAGAAATGCTTGTTTTCACGTCCATTTGGTGTATAACCAAATTATACATAGATGCAACACCATCATTACTCGTATAGTAGTTATTCTTGCTCTTGGAGCAAATGTGTCAAAGTAATCTATATTCTTCTTTTGTCTAAAGCCTTTTACTACTAACCGGGCTTTAAACTTATCTAGTGATCCATCTGGTTTCAATTTCTTTGAAATATCCACTTAGTGTCCAACACTTTGGAACCTTTAGGTAAGTCAACTAATATCCATGTGTGATTGGCTAAAATGGAATCTAGTTCACTTTTGATGGCCTCTTTCCAAAACACGGCATCTAAAGATGTCACCGCTTCTTTATATGATAAAGGATCATTGTCTAAAAGATAGACAACCCAATCACCATCCGAAAAGGTAGCTTTCTTTTGCCTTTTACTCTTCCGTAATTGACTTGAATCACTAGATATAGGTTCAATATTCTTTGACACTTCTTGGCCAAAAGATGATACACTACTATCAACCTTCCTTTCTAATAGGTTAGACTTAAGAGGAAATACATTCTCAAAGAATTCTGCATCCCTTGACTCAATGATATCATTTTCGTCAAACACATCATCTATGGTTTTAATAACCATAAATCGATATGCGATCTTGTGAGTGCATATCCAACAAAAACACAATCACATGTCTTTGGTCCTAGTTTCCTTTTCTTTGGTTCTGGTATAGCCACTTTGGCTAGACAACCCCATACCCTTAAATGCTTTATGGTAGGTTTTCTTCCATACCATAATTCAAAGGGTAACAAACCGGTTTTCTTGTGCGGAACTCTATTTAAAATATAACATGCCGATAACATGGCATCCCCCCACATGTCCAGGGTAACCCTGAGCTTATGAGCATTGAATTCATCATTTCCTTCAATGTTCGATTCTTCCTTTCTGCCACCCCATTAGACTCAGGTTGATAAGGGGCGGTGGTCTCATGAATAATACCATGGTCCTCACAAAACTGAGAAAGATTAGAGTATTCAGTACCTCTATCAGTTCTAAGCCTTTTCACTTTCCTCCCTAATTGATTTTCCACCTCTGCCTTATAGGATATAAAAGCATTACTTGCTTCATCCTTGGACTTAAGAAGGTAAACCATGGTAAATCTAGAGTGGTCATCTATGAATGTAACAACATATTTTTTACCTCCTCTAGATTCAAGTGACTTATAGTCACAAAGATCACTATGCACCAAATCAAGAAGGCCACTTTGTCGTTCCATTGACCTATGTGGTCTTTTAGTGAATTTTGCCTCCACACATGTGGGGCACTTTGTCAATGGTTGCTTAATATGATTGTCTATTAAGCCTTTCTTATGCATATAAGAAATATAAGATGCATTGCGATGACCTAATCTACCATGCCATAAATCATAATAATCAATAAAGTAAGCGGAAGAAGCACTAGGCTTTTCTTTTATTATCTCCGAAACACTTAGTACAAATAAACCATCGCTAAGATACCCCTTGCCCACAAATACATCATTTTTCGAACTACAAGTTTGTCGGACTCAAAAAGTAACTTCATTCCTGCCTTGTTGAGAAGCGCCTGAAATAAGATTACGTCTTATTTAAGCACATGCAAAGACATTGTCCAAAACAAGTGTCTTTCCTGAAGAGAGCTTCAAAGTAATTTTTCCTTTGCCGATAACCTTGGTTGACTGAGAGTTGCCCATATAGACCTTATCATCAAAAATAGAATAACTCAAAAAGAGTTTCGGTCCCCACGAGATGTGCCTCGTAGCTTGTGTCTATTATCCAGTCATTTGGTTTTTCAACCAAAAATACTTGATTATCATTGCTGCAAAGACTTCCTCTTCAAGAAGATTGACTTTTGCCTTATCGGCAAAACCTTCTTCTTGTTCCTGCAGTCTTTCTTGAAGTGACCCGGCTTGCCGCACATGAAGCAATTTCCTTTCTTCCTCTTTGAGTTTGAATTTTTCTGAACAGGATTGCCTTTCCTCTTAAGATTTGGTTTCTTCTCTGTTTCCACCAGATGGGCATTGGATCGAATGTATCCAATGGGCTTTTCACCTTTGTCTTTAATGCGGTTCCGTTCCTCTATTTTGATGCGAACTACCACCTGATCAAAGGACCAGTCCTTCCTCTTGTGTTTCATTGTAGTTTTGAAATCCTTCCAAGAGTCAGGTAGTTTATCAATTAAAGAACTCGTGACAAACAGATCTGGTAAAATCATGTTCTCTTTAGCCAAATTCCCAACCATAACTGGAATCTGTCTACTTGAGAAGAGATGGTTTCACCTTGATCATCCGGAAGTTCGGAAAATTTGACACCACATACTTCTTTAAGCCAAGCATCTTCCGAGTATATTTGTTGACCAAAGCATTCCAAATCATGTAGGCATGATCAAAGGAATTGTAAACATTATACAATTCATTCGACAGAGCATTCAGAATCCTGTTCTTGCATTGAAAATCTGCTTCGATCCAAGCAAGCCTCTTCATATCGAGATCAATATCCTCACTATCCGGAGGCTTGGGATCAGTCAATGCAAACGCCACCCCTATTTGCGTTAATGCAAATAGCATCATCTGCTTCCACCGTTTAAAATTCTGCCCGGTGAACTGTGCTATCTTATCAAACTCTGAGACTATTCTCAGTTTCTCCATACTCGGTTGTATGGTAGCAGCAGTATTTTGGGCAGCGGCAGCAGTAGGTGGAAGGTCCACAGTAGCAGTAGTATCCACAGTATTATTCCCAGCCATAGTCTTACACAGAAAATAAGCCAAATAAGATCTAAATCCTTAAGATTGTTATGTTAGGCATATACTGTAAGACAAAGCAGATATACATAAATAGAGAAATACCTGTTATTGCACACCAGTTGCAGAGTGAAACGAACCAGAAAGAAAGAAGCACGGACAACCGAGTTGAGTCGTATCTGAAAGATACTTTCCTTAAGGATTTAGATGCCCCCTCTTCTGCAACGGGGTTGACCTTGCACCTTACCCTCCAAGATAAATACAACTCCTAAACGTATAGGTTGCAGAACCTAATACGAGTACCAGGGATATCAAACGGCTATACGACCCTCTTAATACTTAAACAAAAATACAGTATCTGTCTCTGGAACGGACTGTGGCAGGGACAATACGTCTCTGTTTTCTATATCAAAAACAGGCATGACATGGTGTATATATATAATACTGGAGTACCCTTTCATGAAGGGATACATCCGTATGAATACAGGTGATATACGTACAGGGGTGTACCCTTTCATGAGAGGTGTGACCGTATGTATACCTCCACGTACAGGGAGGGGGTGTAACTATTCATATACGAATAGACAAGTGTGGTTCAACCGTATGGATGAACCAAATCGAGTTTTAAACAAAACATTAAAACTCCTATAAGGTTTTGTCCACACCCACACCCCGACCCCGACCTCGGCCCGGCTCGGCGGCGCGCGCGCGCGCGATTCAAAAGCACCCCAAGGACCCCCCCACACACTAGAGAGTAGGGTGTCTTCCTCTCCAAAAGGCTCACACCTTAAGGAAACAATCCTATATATATACCCCTCAAGTAACTCTCCCACAACCAATGTGGGACTATTCTTGAGCTCAATTCTAGCCTCTTGCACACAAGAGAGTACAACCAATTTCAAACAAAATAGAGGAGGGAATGAAACAAAACACAATTTTGAAACTTTGACACACACTTGAAAAAGTGCTTTTTGAAACAAGTGCTTTGACCCAAAAGTGCTTCTATAAAATAATAATACAACAATAAATCTAGTATTCCATGTAAAGATGAAACACGTCGGGATCGATTTTTATTTTGTTTGCGACAAAATTGCCTCTCATGAGTTACAAGTTCAGTTTATTTCGGCTAAGGATAAACTTGCAGATATTCTTCTTAAAGGTCTCTCTGTACATCTTAATTCTCATTTCTTTGTGATAAGTTGAGGATTCAACCATTCAAATTTCCCCACCTTTTGATATCAAAAGGGGTTGAAGAGAAGTGACCCCATCAGTCAAATCCCCATCTTTCATGCTGAGGATCCTTTATCATCCTATTCAAAACCTTCAAGCTAGTATCAAAGTCGAAGGATCCAGCTCCTTCCCTGCCAACTTCTCTCATTCTCTTAATCCAATATTTGTTTCCCTACCGAGTGCTATGATTTATTAAAAAACTGTCATAGGGCAGCCCTCCGAGACCAACACGTAACCATTTTCTCCCTTCTTCTCCCGCTGTGACAGTGAACCAAAAAAAAAATTCTGCTAAAACCCTTCAACTCCACTTTGTTAGCAAACACCAAAACCCCTACGTATCACCTCCCCTTATTTCCGGAACCCACCCCTAGCCCCACCGTCTTCCCTTTCCCTCTTAGGGTTCCATCGAGTAAAAGAAAAAAATAATGAAAGTGAGAAGAGAAAGAGAGAGCGAAAGGTCAAAAAAATTGCACACTTGGCTCAAAGCTCCCGTCGCTACTTGCGTTGAAGTTATAGACTCCTTGTTGGAGTTGAAGTCTTGTCCGAAATCGAGCTCCACCCCTTCCTCTGTCGTTTCACGACTCGTGTCTGTTTCTTGCTAGTTCGAGGTCTTAACTAGCCGACTTCTTGGCAGTGGATAGATTCCCCTCTGGAGTGATCAGCTTCATCAAAGCTAATTCTTACTCATTTTCTTCATAATCTATCTTGAATCAGATCTATTCATGGGCTGATTCGCGATTCTTATGTCGATTCGTTTTTTTTTTTTTTTCATAAAATAGCTTCCTGATTCTTGAAGTGATTCAGGACAATTTTGATTCGATTTGGATCGGAATCCTCTCTGATTGATTTCGTCCATGATTTTGATTTTAAACCTTGATTGCGTCCCATCTTTGCCCATAGTCGCAATCTGCAACATCCCTCGCTGGTTTGGACTCTGGAGTAAACGACTTCAAGTAAGAGATGGTTTGGTCCCCTTCCAATACCATGAATGAAATTTTGTTGCTACATGGATAGTAGGAATGTTTGTGTTACTCCTACGGCAATCAAGCAAATGGGATCTTCAAGGGTACTTTGGAAAATAGTAAAACCTAAGAGGATATTTATGAACCCAAAAGGGTAGTGAATTATTCTATTTCCTTGGCTGCCATCAGCTGTAGCAGGAACATTCCTACCACACATGTGTAGCAGTCCCACGATTCTTTTTTTTTCCATTAAAACTTCTTTTTATTTCTTCATCTGCCCCTTTTTAATCTATATTCCTTTTGTCATATATTTTTTTTCAATTTCAAATTAACCTTTATCCTATATTCTTTTTATCATATATTTTTCTTTGGAAAAATTACATGATTAACAACTTTTGGGTTTTCATTTACAACACTGACCACCCTATGTTTGAGTTAACAAAAATAGACAAAAACAAGTTTAATTTCACAAAACGAGACAAAACAGTGACTCTCCTTCATTCTTCGTAGTTCCCCTCTGAATTGGGGTAGCAGAGAATAGCGACGGTTGGGACAACGGTAGGGTTGCAGGGAACGGAGGATGTCTGGGTGAAAAAGGAATGACAGGGGTAAAAATGTCTAAAAAAATAAGTTTGGGAGGGAGAGACACTATTTTGTCTAGTTTTGTAAACCTTAACTTATTTTTGTCTATTTTTGTTAACTCAAACATAAGGTGGACAGTTTTGTAAATGAAAACCCAAAAGTAGTTAATCATGTAATTTTCCCTTTCTCTTTCGGCACAAGTTCTGTGTCCGGGAGCGCATTTGAATAGGGATGGGATTTGAGTCATTGGGTGGGTGGGTGGGTGGGGGGCGTCATTTCCCCCACCCCAATGTGTCTGATGGTACCCTGTGCTGCTAGTGCAGAGAACTATATTCTTTTATTTTATTTTATTTTTAAATTAGCCCTTTCGTTTATCAAAAAAATAAAATAAAAAATAACCCTTTCTCTAGTCTACTATTCTCCCTAAGTAATCCTTTCATTTCATTTTAAAATTTTTTGACCAACCCAACTTTGGGAATTTACTCATTGATGATGAATGGCCGCACAAAACAAGGCTTTAATATTATCCTTTATTAACATTTTGCACAACATGAAAATAACCATGATAAGTCAATCCGTGTCCGTATTCATTTAGTACTATCTGAATCCGTTCAAAAGCTAATCGGATGCGGATGCAAATATAGCACGTACTATTTCAGCCGAATCTGATCTGTTTACATTCAGACCTAAAGGTTAATTGACCGAAAATCAATCAAACAAAATCGAAATCTAGGTGATTTAATAGTACACCAAATTTGAGAGCTAGGTGGATTGCCTTGTGGTTGATATTAACCATGACAAGTTGGTTGGTGCTCCTATTGTCTTTTTCTTTTCCTTTGGTAAATTGATGGGATCTTTATCGTCTTAGGTTCCATGTTTGGTATAGTTTGTCCGATTCCTCTCATAGGTGGTGGAAATGACAACCTTATCCGCTACCCAAACACACTGTTCGAGTGGGATCCACCCCTTAGTTAGTAAATTCGCGTATCATACGCGTATTATATGCGTCCCCATATTTTTAACCGTATAATACTTCCGTCCCCGTATTTTTCCGTATTTTTATAAAAAAAATGCGTTTTTTAATCAAGCACGTATTATACTCGTATAATACGTGTATTATACGTTTTTTTATAAAAAAAATTACCCAAAAGATTAGAATTTAGGGAAACGATTTCACTTTCCCTTTCGTCCCTTTCGATTTGCGTTGAACATCCAACCGTAGCAGGCAAAAGTAGCCGCCCTCCATCTCCAATCATCCTCGTCATCTCCGTTCAACAAAGCGGCACTTAAGTCTTGTACTCTCCTCTTGTTTCTCTGGTCTTTCAACTTGCTCATGTCATTTTCAGACAATCTACATTCATTTCTTGTAGATTATTGATATTTTGGTATGTTAAATGATAATCTTAGAGATGTTATATAGCATATTATATTATTGTGTTTATTTTAGTTAATAAAATCATGATATTATTTTGTTTATTAGGTGGTGAATGCATGTTATATAATGAATATATGTCCGTTTTTTTTAAAGTATTTTTGCCATCTATGCCGTATTATATCCGTATTAAACGCATACCGTATTATTACCGTATGCATTTTATGAAGTCGGATTTTTGAAAAGTATTATTACCGTCTAGTCCGTTTAATTGCCGTACGTATCCGTTCCCGTTCAATTGCGGTTTCCGAACTTACTAACTAAGATCCACCCCCTCTTATTAGAGGCATTAGGGAACTCAACTAGACAGAGAACCTGAGGAGATAATTCTATTATCATCATCATCATCCAAAAAAAATAAAGAAAACCATCAAATCAAACCAGTGAATTTCTATGGTTTGTCGAAAAATCGTAAGAACCAATTGGTTTATTTCAATGAGTTCTCAAACAAACCCAAAAAATCCCGATCAAACCGTTTCTAAATGTTTTTTTTGGGGGTAATTATTTCTAAAATTTGATAGGATTACTTTTGTTTTTTTGGGTATGAAGAGCCTTAGTACCACACGTGCATAAAGTCATAAACACATTAGATACCTTGACAATAATAGAGTCTCGATCATTTCCAATGACATTTACCCTTATCCACCAGTGTCATCTCCCACGATGCGGAGACCACATCCTATGAATGGTGGGAAATCGACTCTAATTGTTGAATATTGTGGAGGGCATCTGAATTCACACTAATAATATGTTACTATTTTTTTTTTTTGGGTTTTTAACTAATGCCTCCCTGAAAATGCCCATTTATTCAATCGCCCCCTACAATTTTTCTAATTGCAAGCTTCCTCCTATCCATAATATTACAATGCTTTTTAAGTAGGAAGGTATTTATAATTAAAAAAGTTGTAGGAGAACATTTCGACAAATGGGCATTTGTTAAAAACCCTTTTTTTTTTTGTGTTTTTCTCGATAACAAGTTAACAACTAATACGTTCCTGTAAGTAGAGAGGAAACTCCGAAACGGTGCGTACGCGTTTCCTGAACGCTGAGATCGTTGATTTAGCGGCAGTTCTTCTGCCTCTTCCTTCGCTCCTCGAAAGGCAAAACCCTTGCTAGCTAACCCTTAATTCAGAGAAGAGTTCGCGGTTCCTTCAGATTGCGGAATTAGTTTCAGAAAGATGTATAGTCTTCTTCCTTTGTTCTTTAATTTGTTTAATCTTCGCTTGTTCATTCTTTCTTTCTTTCGATGCTGGAGATCTTTCCCGTTTATTTGATTCTCGTCTCTATTTTTTTGAGAAAGCATCGGGTTTTCATCTCTCAGTTTTGTTGGTTCTGGGTATTCGGGCGAAATATCTCGTTAGGGTTTCATAGTGAATTTTCTATAAAAGTTGGCAACTTTGATTTGAATGCGCTAGTTAATTGATGAAAAGATTTGGCTCGCTACATATTTGTGGGTTTCTTAAGTTATTTCCTGATGGTTTTGTTATGCGTAACAGTTTTGGCCTGGAAGTTTTGTTTATCTTCTGCGCATTGAATTTTGACGTTCTTATTGATTATTTAGATAAGAAAAGAGACTTGGTGTTGTTCTACGCCTACTCGTTTCTACCTCAATTTCTATTCAATTTGTTTTTCACAAGTTATTTATTTTTTAATTTCTATCCCTGTTCTTTCTCATATGCAACTTGGGCTGTTGTCAGATTTGGAACGACTCGTCTCTATATTTTCTTTGCCTGTTCTTTCTGAATTTTACTTAATTCTTTTCTTGTTGTATTAGCTAGGCAAGAACTTTTGTGTATCACCTCTATGCCAATTATTCTACATATATGGTTTTATATTGAAACTTTGTTAATTAATTTTTGTCTGTTTTTCAGATGGCCACAAAACCGATGACCAGCGAAGCAATTGCTCTTACAGAGAAGAAAATGGCCATGACCTTAGGTATGTTGGTTGCTGTATGAAATTTTATAGAGTTCTTCCGATAATAGTATCTGTGGTTCCATGACCATCTGTGTTTTTTACTAATGCAGATGATATCATCAAGATGTCCAAGAAATCTTCTTTCAAAGTTAAAAATCAGAGGGCTTCAGTGAGTGGCTTTTCCCTGGAAATTTATCATTATAATCTGTTATTTTATTTTGCTACAGATGAGTTTTCTTTTCTTATTATCTTACAAATGGGAATATGCTCTGCAGAATAAAAGCAAAAGATTCTTCAATGCTGGTTCTAACAAGGGGAATGCATCAAAAGTGCGCCGTTTTATGGATTCCAGATCTTCTGTTAGACAGGTATTGCAACTGAATGGACTTCATTGTTTTTTTAAATCTCAAATAGATCTATTTAAACTCTGTACCCGACTGATTATAGGCAACATTTATTAATCTTGGCATCTGTGTTTTGTTATTATGCCTGCAGGGGGCTCTTGCTAAGAGAAGGTCGAATTTCCAGGGGAATCAGTTTCCTCTGGCCACTGAGGCTGCCAAGAAGGCTGCGGCTGCTCCGGTTTGTGCCAGAGCTCTTGGTCATAATAGGATGGTTAATTGGAATAAGCCAAGGTAGCCCCAGAGTCCTTAGTTTATTATTTTGTGCTAAAAATCTTAAATATTTTGATATTCAATAATATATACCTTAAATAAATATTTTTTTTGGTGAATTACCTTAAATGAATATTTTGAGATTGAGGAATATGTTTCCTACCTATTTGCAGGTAAATCATGGTTCCTTATCATTAATGAGATATTTATCCATTTGCTTCGAGTTGTATACATGGCTTGTACTGATGGAGCTGTTGAGTCATTGTATGATCCTTCAATGTTTTGTTGGTTTTGGGAAAGGACGACTTTAAGCAGGGCATATTATCACAAGAAATGTAGTTTCAAATGTTGGCTATCAGTGTTGCGGAGAGTGTCTCTTTAGCTTGGAAAGTGATTGATGCATTTAGTACTGGTTAACCTACTCTCCATGAGATTGGAGAATGTTGCTTGGGCTGGATATAGCAATGATGGATTGGTGTTATGGTGGTCAGGGTTGCTATCAAATGCGAAGAAGAGATGCATCACAAAAATGGTTTCGGAGGCCTGAGTTAAATGTAGGAGACACTTTAGTGCACTGTGAAAAGCAATATTTATGAATGCTAGGCTGCTCTCTTCAACCTACGATAATTAATCCACTTCCTGTTCTACCATTGTTCAACTGGGTGGTGATCTGAGGTTCCTCACGGTTGAGCTCATGGGGAACTATATTGGTTTGTGTAATGAATCTTTGTTCTTTAAGGGTTATTCTCATGGATCTATGGCAGGTGTCATGTTTTTGTAGAATGCTCGTGGGAGAAACCTGTTTTTTGTTATTTAAACAGTCAGAATTGATGAACCTCCAATTCAATGATTCTTCTTGGGGCAGCCAAATTTTCCCAATCATCTTTTCTCAGTTCAGCCATTCTAGCTTCTACATCTCTTTTATTAATTGATTCCTGGCTCTTTCTGTGCATCTGGGAGATATTTTGCTCAGGATGCTCATTCACCATTGTCACGTGTTCGTTAGTGTGATTGTGCAGCAATTTGGTTGCTCTAGGAACTTGGTTCAAGGTTTTTTACAGTCTTATCAAGTTTTCCTCATTTCCTTTGGAGCATGCTGCAAGTCTGCTGCAGCTTTGTTTGCCCACATGAACATTATTGTGGTGCTGGGGTTTGTGATGTTTTGCACACTAAAGAGACAACTGGGAGTTTGTGAATTGTAGATGATAGTGTCGATTGTTTGCTCTTAAATGGTGTGATTTGAATGTGGGAGTTTTCAGTTTTACAGTTCCTGCGTAAAGGAAGCATCTTGTACTTGAAAAAATAAACAGAAATAGCAATACGGGTAATACTGGGCAGAAGAGCTTGAATTCCTAGTGGGAGTAGTGTGAGTTGGTAGAATAGTGATTCCATCATGTTCACAATGATATGTAAGTGAGTAGCAACCTTTTTTGATACAATGCACCCAAGGTACTTTGTTTATTGATGAAGAACCTTTTCCAGCTATTATGCCTTGCTGAAGCTTTACGTTCTATTGGATTTCCTTTGGGATATTCCATGGTGTAGAACTGTAAATGGGGGTTGCTCAGAAGGGAAATCTCCTGTTTATTTGACTGTCGGGAAGTACGGCATTGGTTCTTGGTGAATCTGGTCCATGGAGCTTATGTGTTTGAAGTTTCTTGAAGTTTTTGTACGTTGATGGAGGACCTTTTCCAGCTATTAGGCCTTGCTGAAGCTTTATGCTCTCATTTCCTTTATATTTCATGGTGTAGAGCTGTAAGTGGGGGTTGCTCAGAAGAGAAATCTCCTGTTATTGGACTATCGGGAAAGTATGGCGTTGGTTGTTGGTGCTTCTGGTCTCTGGAGCTTATGTGTTTGGAGTTTCTTGAACTTGAATGTTTTCATGTTTCTTTCGCCGGAGAGAGATGCCCCAGTATGAGAGATCTCTAACTGTAGTTTATGGGACCTCCTTCATATTATTGGATGAAAATTCACGCGGGGAGGCAAATCTCCAATTCTCTATCGTTATCATAATTTCTAAATGCTGGTTTGTCTCATCTTTTTTATAGTATTAAAAGCAGTAGGGTGCCCCCAAGGTAAGCCCACTCCATAACCTGATGCAATTGGGATTTCTAATATAAGAAGCTGTATTCTCACCCAGTGCACCAAATTTTTTTTCTGTTGGCCTGTTTTTTCAAGTGTACTCTACTTTTTGTGCAGGACTGGAGCCCCACTAGCTCATAGAAGGTTTTCTCGGGGAGGATTTGGTGGGAAGGTATATTTTTACACTAACCCTGCAACACAGGGTTCATGCCTTGTTAGCTTTATCTGTATTGTATATGTTTACTGAATACCAAGCAAATGCCATTTTCCCCCTTAAACTTTTCTAGAAAAGTTCGAGTTTTTAAATGTGTATGCATACAAGTGCTAGGAATTTCAGGAACATGCTTTGTAATAGGTTTATGAGAGTGAAAATTTATCTCAAGGTTGAGAGAGTTGTAGTTTTGTGGTGCCTTTACCCGATCATGTAGATCTCTCTCTCTCTCCACACCCCCCTTTCTTTGATGGTTAGTGAAGTGATCAAATGGGAAGGGAAAAGGATGAAACAAATAATGATCATTTATGTGTTATGCAGAAGCAGGCTAAGGTGTTTCCTAAATTGAGGGCTCAGACATTAGATACTTTGTTTGCAAACATGAAGGAACAGAGGATGAAGGCATTGTCTCATCAGATGAGAAGGGGCCGGTTCCAGCAACAGAAGCGGAAAAGGGGTCGATTTAACAACTATTCCAACTAATTAGACCTATGTTGATCATGCAAGTAGATCTGAGAGCAGATGTGAGAACATCTGGGTGTTAAAAACTGTCTACCCAGTGAGCTATGTGGTGTGAAGTAGTGGATATATCTCTAGCACCCAAGGTTGTGGTTATCAGCAGGAACCAGTCAATTCTTTCTTTTGCTGCCCTTGACTTGTAGATATCATCAGTTAATTTTTCAATCTGAGATTTGGATTATTTTGTTTACCATCTGGTGCGTATCGAGATGGTTGTTAAATTTGAACAGTTGATACAGGTTTTATGTTTTGTGATTTCAACTTTTTCCTGTATCTTAACAGGCTTCATTAGGAATCAGTGGCATCTTTAGCTCATTTTTCTTTTGGCCCTGATCGGTACCATTGTTTACTTAGGCATGAAACAATCAAGCAGGACGACATTTCGAAGTATGTGAATCTTTTTGGGATGAGTCCATTCCCTCTGGGTGTATTTTTAGCTCAGTTTGGTTTGTGATTCCAACAGCTCTGAATTGGTTTTTATATATGGTGGATTATGGTAATCGAGTAGTTCTGCTGGTAGATAAAATACCTATCAATTCTATTCTATGTTACGGTTGCTTTCGTGTGCTAATTTATTCCCCAAGGAGGAGGATGTAAATTCAATGATCAAATAGGGGAATTCGTGGCTGTTAAAGAGTTGCAATTTGAACTGAGCTTTTTGTGCAACTCTGCATGTTTGAAATCTTCCAATCCTGTTCATTTTCGTCAAATTACTCAGCCATGAAGTGCAAATGAAGTTTATTAGCTAAGCCCCAAGTATCTAAACAGATTCTGACTTATGGTACCGAGTAAAATTACTATTTTATCTAATGAATAACATTGAAACTGTAGAACATCATGTCTTTTTAATGTTTTTGGGTTAGTTGGTTCATTTGCTCGTGCACTAACGCAAGGTCAATGAGAGTGTGTGCAGGGGCATCAATATGGATGAGATTTTATATTTCACGGAAAGACTGTTAGAAGTTTTGCATACTCCTATGTTTGGGGGGTCATATGATCAGGCAGCGTTCTTTTTCTCTATATTTAGGAGTAATGTATTAAAAGGATGCCTGATGACGATTATTAAAAACTGAGCAAGGAAAAAACACCTGAGCCTTAGGAAGCTAGGGGAATCCATGAGATCAACTGAGATCGAGCTTGCAAGCTAGAATAAAAGAAGCACCCGAGCCTTAGGAAGCTATAGGAATGGAAATTTGCAAGAGTAGTCCACCTCTAAGGTTCCGTTTGGTTACAAAGGAAATTAAATGAAGGGAATTGAAAATTTTGAACTTAAGAAAGAAAATTTTGTAATCATTATCCCATGTGGTTATATCACTATCTTTAAATTATTTCTTATTTAATTGTTAAATTTTATTTTACTTGAATGTATTACTAAATGGTAAGAAATTTAAATAGTTTATCTAATCACATGGGATAATGTTTACAAAAGTTTCTTGTTAAGGTTTTCCTTTCATTTTTAATTTCTCTTGCAACCAAACATAGCCTAACGTAAGCGTTTTAAAACCTAGCCCAAACTGAAACGATCAATCGAAACTGATCAGAAAAATCTGGACCGGACCGATCTGATCCGTATTAGATTGGTTTTGGATTGGGATATGATGAGGTTGGCTAAAAACCGGATCGCAACAAACCGATTGATATCCAAACCCAATGAAACCGATAAAAAAATCATTGAATATAAAGTTATGAATACGTGAATTGATTATCCATTGATTTAGTGAGAAATTTCTGGTTCTAAGGAAAATTGTTACAAATCAATGAGTACGAGGTTATGAATAGGGAAATTGATTTTTACTAATGTTTCCATTGATCTCCTTGTTCACTATATTAGTTCGATAGTAAATGAATGATTTGATAATAGGGTTCATTTTTTTTTTTAATTTCAATATTAATTATCTTCTTCTTACAATTAATGATAAATAATGATATATAACAATGATTTTGTTACAAACTCTATTTATCCCCTTTCAATTTAGTCCTCTTTATTCAGATTATAACATGAACTCATCAAATCAATTTTCCTATTCATGGTTGTTTACTTGTTTAACTCAGGAAAGGTGAATTAAAATGTTTTTATCGAATCAATCCTCATTATAAGTTATGAATGTAAGATTTCATTGTGGTTCAAATCCGAAAAACAAATTGATCTAAACCGGTATTAACCTGATATTGAAAAATCAAAATAAATGAAATTGCATCGCATTGAAATCGAAATTGACCGAAAACCGAAGTTTCTTAACGGTTTGGTTTTGGTCTCACTCATCTGAGACTGAAACCGATTTAGCTCGACTGAAACAAGGTCGAACCAACCGTTTGACAACCCTGGGCCTAGTGGGAGCTCACTTTGGAGTAGGATCAATTGCGAGTTTAGTAGGGGGTGTCAAACGATCGGATTGGCCCAGTTTCGGTCTAGGAATGAGTGAGACAAAAAAAAACCATTAAGGGACTTTAGTTTGAGGTCGATTTCGATTTCGATCCGGTATGGTTTCGCTTTATTTTGGTTTTTTAATATTAAAAAAAATAGCAGTTTGAATTGGTTTATTTTTGGGCTTGAACCATACCAAAATCTTACACTTATAACCTATAACGAACTAGAAAGATTTGGTAAACATACTTTAAATCATCTTCCTCAAGCCAAACAAGTAAACAACCAAGAATAGGGAATTTTATTTGCTTTGTTCATGTTGTAATTGGAACAAAGAGAAATAAAATGCAGGACGAAGATAACTATTATTGAAATCAATGGATAAATAAAGATTGTAGTGAAAATCATTGTTTATCATTGTTAGAGGAAGATAACTAATATTGAAATAAATGGATAACTACTCGGTGAGAAGATAACTAATATTGAAATGACAAAACAAACCCTATTATATATCAAATCATTCATTTAAATGTTCAACTAATTTTGTAAAATGAACCAGGAGATCAATGGAAGCATTGTTACAAATCAATTTTCTATTCATAACCTCATACTCATTGATTTGTATAAAAACCTTATACCAATAATCTTTTCACCAATATTGAAATCAATGGATAATCAATTCACATATTCATAACTTCATACCCAATGATTTTTTTATTGGTTTCATTCGATTTGTTTTTTCAGTGGTTATCGGTTGGTTCGATGTAGTCCGGTTTTCAACTGGTCCCATTATACTCTAGCCCAAAACCAATCCGATAAATAATAAGGATCGGTTTAGTTAGGTTCGATCCAGGTTTGTTCAATCGATTTTGATCGATTTTACCGGTACAGGTTAGGTTTTGACACCCTAGGGTTTAGTATGCATCAAATAGATGTCTTCAAATTGAGATCATGTGAACTGTTGCTCCCTGAATCTTGGTAGTAGTTACCGCATTGTAGAATAGAGCTGCTTTAGTAAGTTAATTCTTCCTATGACAAAACTAATGTGGACGAGCCTGAATTTTTATTCGCTGTTGTAACTGCCACGCCACTGTGCATATTGTGCGGCGCAGCAGTGGTCATGTACTGTGCACACATGACCACTGCTGTGCCGCACGATGCGCACAGCAGCGCTGCTATAACTGCATCGGATAAAGTTTCGGACGAGCCCCATCAAACTCGAGCTCCGTATCTCTTGAACAAGACACAAGGCAAAAGAAAAACCATCAGAAAATCGGAGCAAACAAAAAGCAGGCGAAACAGCAAGCTTGAACGAAGGGGGATGGGAGCGTTAGAATGGAAGCAGAAGAGAATAAAATAGAGTGCCTTAGTAAATGGCAGGGTTTTAAGAATCAGGAATCAGGGTGTTGTTGGTGAAGCCTGATTTGGTCCAGAAAGTGCGGTTGAGATCTTTGGAGGGCAATTTCGGCCTTGAAATGGTCTCGAAATGCGAAAATTGGCAATTGTCCACGCCTTTACGCGTGGAGTTTGGTCAGGCTCGTCGAGATCTTTGAAACGAGTACCTTTTGATCCATGTGTTATGTTTTGGTCCGGCTCATGTTTTTGGGCATATTTGGATTGGGGGCATTTGTGTACTTTCTGAGTTAGGGCTTGTATATATATTGTTCTTTTCTCTTTGAGAGAGATGAGAGAGGGTTTTGTAACACTTCAGAGATATAGTGAAATCTGTTCTACTGCTCAGCTGTGGATGTAGCTTCCATATTGAAGGTGAACCACGTGTGCGTTGTGTGCTCTTTTCTATTTTTTGTTTTCTTCTGCAAATCGCCATTCTGGGCGTTGTTTTCGTAACACAGGGTCGGTGATCTATCGATTTGGAGTCGTGATCGGTCCCAATTTCCACCAATCTGACACAGTCGATTCACACCTAAAAACTATAGAAATTTCCTATTTTTCGATCTAAGGACCAATTGGATCCTATCCAGATCGAAATCAGTCACTAAGATTCGCCAATGACCAATTTCGTGTTTTAAAATCCTGATAATTGGGGACTACAAATACAACTACAGCAGCACAAATGGGTAATTAGAAGAGAGAAAAGCGAGTGGGAAAACCCCCCAACCTCGCTCCTCAGTCCCCCTCCCCCTCCGCAAAAAAAAAAAAAAACCACCTGAAGTATAAACCGGAAATGGCTACTTTCAAATAATTTTGAGAATTTTTTATGGGAGAAAGTTCTCTGTTCGGGAGTGTGACCTACGTCCGCACTCTCATGAATCCATCTATCTCCTCCCCCATATGAAAAGAAACCTCTACCCCCTTATTTTGAGGAGGAGAGAGATAGACACATGGGAATACTAACGTAGGCCACACTCCTGACAAAGAACTACTTCTCTTTTTTTATTATCTAACTTACAAAACACATTTTGTATGCACCTGAGATGTCATTCAAACAATCTCTTCATCTTAGCCATTTCACATGTAAAAGAAATTCTTCTATAGGTCACATCTGGTTCCCATTACAAATACAACTTCTCACAAATATATGCATGGTTTTAGTGCACGGTATCGAATTGGGTATTGATCACCTTCAAAACCAATTGAACAGAGTGGGGTGGGAGAAAGGGGGCGGAGTGAAATAACCACCTTGCCCTCTATGAAAGGCAGAAAGCCCATCCCCCATGATGCTTCTGTGGACACTGTCTGCTCTCATTGGCTCCTATGCTCATATAGGGGTCACACTCTCCCACAGAAAATGCTCTCCCATAACATTATATAAATCCACTTAAGTAAACCCACCTAGGTAAACCAAAAAGCTCCAATACAACTGCTTTAAACAAATGTACATAGAATCCAACAAAAAGCAACCTCCTCATATAAAAGTCCATGCGACCACAAAAAATATTGTATAAACGAAACCTATACGCAATGTAGAAAACACAACGTAACAAAAAAAAAAAAAAAAACAAAAACAACCATGACGTACTAATATATGTGGTTCGATAATGTGCTTACGTCCACGAAGAAATGAGAGCAGTCTTCAGTAACAATGGAAAAAGAATTACACATTTTCTTCCTCACCTCTGTGTTTACAAAGAATTATTGTAACCTAATAACCGTTCATCACTAATAATTTAAAGGTAAAACAAAGGTACAACAACTTTTGAAATTACCCCCATCGATAACTATTTAACGGTAATTCGGAGGCAACCCACAATCCAAACTATAGAATACAGATATCAACCTTCAACAATTATGTATCAAGAGAAACTAGTCTATGATATCTTTGCTCTTGAGAAGTCCATCTCAAGATGCTGCATGAACAAAGAGCAAAGGCAATCAGAACTCAACGTTGACAATAGGAAATGCAACAAAATCTCACCATGCTGAAAATTCACTTGTGTGCACCTATCTATCTTTACCTCAGCCATGAATTTCTTGAGAATCTCTTGCTTTTGGATCACATAACTTGTAGGAAGACTCATGAATTTCTGTCGCCGATCAAAATGCAAGGGAGGGCACATGTAATCAAATTAAAATGTGATAAATACAAACAAAAAAAAAACAGTAAGTTGAACTACAAGCAACTTTGTGCCATCCAAGAGAAAGAAAGATAGAGAAATTAACGAATTGAAAGATCATGAAACAAGAGATCTCAACTAAAGCCGGACTAAAATTAGATTCAAAGCAAAAATAAATATTGTCCATCTGAATATGGGTTATCTAAAATTACTATAAATGGAAACTACCCATGCAACAAAGCAATAATGATAATAAATAAATAAAGTACCAAAATATTTCCATAATCTTTTCCAAGGTTTGTCAAGTTTTAGGGTCCAAATTAGAGAGTTTGTTGTTCTTAGGTTCCAATTTCTGAGTATAAATTTTAGAGCCAACCTTTCACCAAACACTTCCACCACTCCATCTGATTGTGCCATCCAAGAGAAAGAAGAATTGAGAAATTGAGGAAAGATTGTGAAACAAGAGATCTCAACCAAACCGAACTAAAATTAGATTCAAAGGGAGAATAAGCGTTGTCCATTTGGACAAGGGCTATCTATATTTTTTTATGACATCGTCCAAAATGACCACAAAAAGTAATTAACTATCTATGAAACAAAGGAAAAAAAATATAATACTAGAATATTAACATCATCTTTTCCACGGTTTATTGGGTTTTAGGGTTCAGATCAAACACTTCACCACTCCATCATTCTGCCATTCAATAGAAAGAAGGATTTGAGAAATTAAGTAAAGAACGTGAAACAAGAGACCTCAACTAAAGTTGTATTAAAATTAGATTCAAGGGGAGAATAAATTAATGATGTCCTTTTGGATAGGGGTTATATAAATTTTTTCTAGCATCATCCAAAATTACCACAAAAAGAAAACTACTAAACAAAAAAAAAAATAATAAAAGTACTAGAATATTACCATCATCTTTTCTACAGTTTGTCAGGTTTCAGGGACCAGACCAGAGAGTTTTATGTTCTTTGGTTCCACTTTTCTGAGTATAAATTTGAGGGGCACCTTTCACCAAACACTTCCATCATTCCATCTGATTGTGCCATCCAAGAGAAAGGAAGATTTAAAAAATTTAGGACAGACCATGAAACAAGAGATCTCAACTAAATTCATAATAAAATTTGATTCAAAGTGGGAGTAAACGTTGTTCATCTGGACAGAGGTCATCTACATTTTTTATGGCATCATCCCAAATTACCACACATGGAAACTATGAAAAATAAATAAATAAATAAATTACTAGAATATTACCATCATCTTTTCCATGGGTTGTTGGGTTTCAGGGTCCAAATCACAGAGTTTGTGGTTCTCAAGTTCCACATTCTGACTATCAAATTTAGGGTTACCTTTCACCAAACACTTCCGCACTCCATCTAATTGTACCATCCAAGGAAAGAAAGATTGAGAAATTAAGGAAAGACCGTGAAACAAGAGATCTCAACTAAATTTACTAAAGTCGTATTAAAATTGGATTCAAAGTGAGAAAAAACTGTTGGGTTATCTAATAAAATAAAGTACCAGAATATTACTGTCATTTTTACATGGGTCGTCAAGTCTCAGGTCTAGATAAGAGAGTTTTTTTGTTCTCAGTTTCACTTTATGAGTATCAATTTCAGGGTCACCTTTCACCAAACATTTCCACCACTCCATCTGATTGTGCCATCCAAGAGAAAGAAAGATTGAGAAATTAAGGTAAGACCTGAAACAAGAGATCTCAACTAAAGTTGCAGTAAAATTAGATTCAAAGTGAGAATTAATGTTGTCCATCTGGACACGGTTATCTAAAACTTTTTTATGGCATCATCCAAAATTACCACAAAATGAAACTACCTATGAAACAAAACAAAAATAATAAATAAATAACCTACCAAAATATCGCCATCATATTTTCGACATTTTTTTGGATTTCAAGATCCAGATTAGATAGTTTGCTGTTTTCAGGTTCCACTTTCTGATATCAATTTGAGGATCACCTTTCACCAAACACTTCGACTATTAGAAAAGCAATACTTCGCAAATGCTTTAAAAGTTATTACTTGAATGAACTAATGACAATTTCAATAGAATAGGTACTAGAAGTTTATTTTGTTATGTAGAGCATCAACAATTGATACCTCTTCTCTAATCCCTTGAAAATAGTACAGCTTTGTAATGGTTACGTACCTATACTCCAACTTGACATATTGGTAAAGATTCATCCTGCAATTATTTAAATATTCATGTCAAAGAAGGACAAAAATATAGAAAATTTGGTGCAAAATTTCTTATATGATTGAATCAAATATTATAAAAAAATATCCCTCAAACTCACACTATTTTTTTGGGAGGTTGATCCTTAAGTCCAACCTTCAAGTAGTGGGCGCAGATTAGACAGATGGACCATTTTTTCTTCGCCAGTGGTGATGAGGAATATCTTCTCCACTGTGATCCATCAATAACATTAGATTGCATTAAGAGAAAGTAGGACTTAACCAAGAGTCCAATCACATGGTCACATCAACAATGAAGAATAACTTTTGGTTACCATATTATTTCAGAGTACTGTGAAAGCATGCAATGGGAAAAAGTGGCTAATGCAACAGGGACACCCTTCTGCAACCTTCCCACTAGTTGGAGGTTTTGTACTCCTCATGAAATGACTGTGTCACTCATTGATCAAGCTGAGAACATGCATCAACAAACATATAAAATGTTAGAATTTCTTTTCCTGATCCTCCAGTCCAGGGTGATAAGATAAAAGAACTAATTAAAGAAATGTTTGATTAAAATGAATGTAAGTAGTAGATTCAACGTAACTTACTTGGTGGTGACATCATCAGCAACATATCGCCAGAAGAGTAAAACCTCCTCCATAACCAAAATAAAACTAAATTGGCTATAAAAAAGAGGACTCGTAGAAACAGTTGCAAAAACGATCCCAAACATCTTTTTCTACTACAAAGCAATTGCATACTTCTGAACCTAACTTCTTCCTCCACCACCTCTTCAGGAACACTTTCAGGTCCTCTAACCCCATCATTTATTGTTCTATTTCTCCTATGTGCTTCATCAATCTCATTATCAGAGGGAAACCCTTGAACACCCTCGTCAATGTTTGGTTGTTGGCTCCTCAGCATTTGCTGCAGATTAAATCCGCTATTTGATTTCACTTCCCTTGATGTTAAATTCAGCCTAAGAGAAGGACCAGCTGCTTCATCATCATTGTAATGGAGATGTGATCTCTTGTTTGGCTTCAGCATCTCTTCCACTTCTCCTTCCACCAATACTTGAGAAACAGAGTCAAATCTAAAACAACTCAAGAAATCTATTGTTCTGTTGTTCCTCTCCTCCTCTTCTTCTTCTTCTGCTTCCTTACTGTTAGAGGAAGATGTTTTTCCTTTCTCCTGAACATCTGATGCCATGACATCGTTTTCATAAAGATGAGCCTTGTTGCTGTGCCTCAGCATCTCTTCCTCTACCCCTTCCACAAATACTTCAGAAACAGAGGCGAACCTAAAACAACTCAATAAATCTATTGTTCTGTTGTTCCTCTCCTCCTCTTCTTCTTCTTTCTTACTGTTAGAGGAAGATGTTTTTCCTTTCTCCTGAATATCTGATGCCATGTCATCGTTTTCATAAAGATGAGCCTTGTTGTTGTGCCTCAGCATCTCTTCCTCTACCCCTTCGACAAATACTTCAGAAACAGAGTCAAATCCAAAACAACTCAATAAATCTACTGTTCTGTTACTCCTATCTTCTTCTTCATCCATACTGTCAGACGGAGATGTTTTTCCCTTCACTACTGCACATGCTGCCTCTTTGTCATCGGCATCAAGACAAGCTCCATTGTTCCTCTCCACTTCTTCACTATCAGGGAGAGACCCTTGAACATCATCGTCAATGTTTGGTTGTTGGCTCGTCAGCATTTGCTGCAGATTAGAAGGATCAACAGCTTCATCATTGTTGTAATGGAGACTACAAAGAGATTCCTCGCATGGCCTCGGTCTCTGTTCCTCTGCCCCGTATCTCTTCCTCATCCTCTCTCCCAATGCACTCTCTTCATCCACCTCCTTTTCTCCATTATCATCAGAATCTAGCCATCTGAAGAAACCTTGTACCAACTTGGCACTGGATTGTCGGTTAGGCATTTGATGGACTGATTCCTTATTTTCATACAACACCTCCCAGAATTTCACTTCAACTTTGCAATCATGAAAAGGCGGCGAGTTTATCTTTGCTTTCTTTACTATTGATACACGAAAATCAACATTGCTATGATACAAAAACTCATTGAAATGGTGTATGTAGATTACATCTCGTCGAGGAGTGCTGAGTTCAATGTCCTCAGTTTTGATCGAAAAGTAACCTTTTGATGATGAACGAGAAGGAGCTTCCTTTCCCGTAGACCAAACAGCTATAATATCAAAGGTGATGTTTACTCGCACTGGGCCATCTGCTCGTATCCAAATTTGAGGTGTAAATGCAAAAACAACACACAGAATTGGTGAGAAATGATGATAGATCTCATCATCACAAATCTCTCTCCGACCTCTACGTACATTATCATCAAGAAGTGTTCCCTGCATATGAAGAGGGAATGTAAACAAAAACAAAAACAAAAAAACGCTCTAATCTATTTATTACAATGTTGCTATATAGAAATTAAGTTCCATTTATTAAAGTTAATGAGAGAGAGAAATACCTGCCCATGTAGCTTCCTCTCTGTCTTTGTTAATTTGCAACAACCCCGCGCATCCATATTTAAAAAGGTTTCTGATCCTTCGAGACCGTGAATTTCCTCTAGGTTTTCAGAGTCCCTGATGTCTAATTTCCTTAATCTTTTTAGGTTTGACAAATCCAGTAACTTCCATAATTTGTGGCAATCCCACGCTTCCAACTCTTCCAAGGATTCTGTTCCATGGAGCCCATGTATTTCCTCTAGGTTTTCACAATCTCCAATGTACAACTTCCTTAAATTTCTGAGGTTTGATAAATTCGGTAACACTCTTAATTTGTGGCAACGCCACGCTTCCAACTCTTCCAAGGATTCTATTCCTTCGAGGCCATGAATTTTCTCTAGGTTTTCACAATAACTAATGTCCAACTTTATTAAATTTCGGAGGTTTGACAAATTCGGTAACTCTCTTAATCTGGGGCAACCACGTGTTTTCAAATCTTCCAAGGATTCTATTCCTTCGGGGCCATGAATTTCCTCAAGTTTTTTACAAAAGCTAATATCCAACTTCCTTAATTTTCTGAGGTTTGACAAATTCAGTAATTCACTTACTCTATGGCATCCCTGCATTTGAAACTTTTCCAAGAATTCTGTTTCTTCAAGGCCATGTATTTCCTCTAGATTTTCACAATTTTCAATGTTTAATTCCCTCAATCTTTTTACTTTTGACAAATTCAGTAACTTCCTTAATTTGTGGCAGTACAGCAATTCCAACCTTTCCAATGATTCTACTCCTTCGAGGCCATGAATTTCCTCTAGGTTTTCACAACGCTCTAAGTTTAATATCCTCAATCTTTTCAGGTTTGACAAATCCGGTAACCTCCGTAGTTTGGGGCAACTGATAACTTTCAACTCTTCCAAGGATTCTGTTCCTTCGAGGCTGTGAATTTCCTCTAAATTTTCACAATCGCAGACGTCTAATTTCAACAATATTTTCAATTTAGACAAATTTGGTAATCTTTCCAATTTTTTGCATCTATAAAGTACTAAATTCTTCAACCATTTCAGTTGTGAAAGATCTGAAATTACCTGCAGTGAAATGCAATTCACAACTTTTAGTAGAGCTAAAGAAGAGGGAAGCTCCGAGAGAGATTCAAGGTTCATGTAGCCTGTCAAACATAGCTCTTGAAGCTGAGAAGGAAAACCACTCATGCTGTTTAATGGGAGTGGTCGATGCCTCCTGTAGTATGCCATAACATCTGTACCCATTCTTAACACCTCTAAGCTTGAGATGCTTGAAAAATCATTTGGCAACTCCAAAATCATAGTATCTTCCAGGTCTAAGTGAAGCAAACTCTTCATTCTCCCCATTGATGTTGGTAGCCTCACTAGCTTAATGCAACTTGAGACATTTAATTCCTTAAGGTTCTCTAACTGCCCTACATCATCAGGCAATTCTGTAATTTTTGTCCTCCTTACTGAAAGCATTTTCAAACGTGTTAGTTTACCTATGGACGTAGGCAACTTCTTGAATGACCAACAATAATCGAGAATAAGACTTTTGAGAGAACCCATCTGACAAATACTATCTGAGAGTTCCAAAAGAGAAATGCAGCCCGTAAGATTCAGTCTCTGTATACACGGAAACCATGAGAAGTTGGGAGAGACGGAGAGTTTTCGGCAACCGCTAAGAATAAGAACCTTCAATTGTTGGAACACCTGAAAAACAAAGAAATGAAATAAAATTAAATCTCCATTTAAATTTGATAGTTAAACAAGTTGTTAAATATGGAAATGCGGCCAAAATATTGAGCTATATTGGCTTGATTTTATTGAATGTCTATGGTTGAATATATATACAAGTTACAAGAATCAATTAGAATAAATTATTCCCTAATCTACTACTATGATTAAGACACATATACATGAAAAATATAGATATAAAGAGCTAAGGATGGGAGTTGGCATGCGTGGGCACGATAAACATGTGATAATATGGTGCGATTAGCGTGGGCATGATAAACATGTGATAATACAATTGAGAAAAGAAAAAAGAAAAAAAATACAATTGTACTATACCTTATTATTAATTTGAGGTATATCACTCCAAGCTACTTTGATTTCACTTCGTGACAAGTCGAGATGAACTAATTCCTCATGACAAAAATTGGCTTGTAGAATTGTGGAAGGACAACCGTGCCAACAGACCCATCTTAATTTAGAAGGAAGATGCGAAAAATCATCAATGAAATGAAATTTAGAAACATAGAGAAATTTTAAATTGGGCGTCTTCACAAATACTTCACCACAACCCATTGTATATGAAACATGCTCATCAAGGATGATACCTTCAACCATGTGAGTTCCCTACAGCCCCCAAAAAAAACAAGTGTTCCAAGTAAATCACATTTGATATACACACATCACAAGGAGTGACAGACCAAATTAGAATTAAATGATTATTTATAATAAAAAAGTGAACAAGAAAAAAATGTCTCTTACCGTGTCTTTTTTGAATATATTTGCAATCTCATCAGGAGACCATATTCTAGTAAGTTTGGTTGGGTTCATAGCACTCTCTTTCAAGACATTTCTCATTCCCATATATCGTAGTTGATCGTGCATCCTCAATCTTTTCATTTCTTTCACTGGCCAATTTACATCATCGACAATCTTTAGGAGGTTCTTACCAGTGAGTTCTTTTATGAAAGCTCTTGCCCGCAACCCACAAGCTTTCCATATTGAAATTGCTTCTTCTTGTTTCCATCCACTAAAATGACATGCAATATCAAGAAATATGGTTTGGGCATGAGGACTTAGTTTCTTGTAACTTATCATCAATCTGTCAAAGACCTCCTCTTCATACCTTTGTATTGCCATGCCTGAGACCTTGTTGTTACTTATATCTTTCAATCCTTTTAATACATATTTCCATTCTTCTTCATCATTTTTATATAAATAAGAACCCAATACCTCTAGAGTTAGGGGTGACCCACCAACAAGCTCTACGATTTCATGTGAAAACTGCTTATATTTTTCAGGAGGTTTGTCCTTTGAAAAGGCATGTAAACTAAAGAGCTGAAGAGAATTCTCAAAACCCAATTCTTCAGGCTTGTGTATCTTGATATCTTTATCAGCTCTATATCCATTTAAACTTTCATCATATCTAGTTGTTATGATGACCCTGCTTCCTTCACCAAACCAATTGATTCCACCAGCCAATGCATCAAGATGTTCATGATGGTCCACATCATCAAGAATAAGAAGAATTTTTTCTCTCTTAAGTTTACATTCAATCAAATTTTTTCCTTGAGGAACTGTGCTTATGTTGCCGTCGATGTTCAAGATATCTTTAAGAAGTTGGTTTTGCAAGGAAACTAAACCCTGATTTCCTTTTGATGCTTCTTCTCTTATACCTTCAAGAAAGCTACTCCCGTTAAATTTTCTACGGATGTGATTATAGACAAACTTTGCCATAGTTGTCTTCCCCAAGCCGCCCATACCACATATTGCCACAAATCGTACGTCATTGGAATCAAGATCTAATTTAGAAAGTAGTTCATCTCTGTAGCGTTCTCTTCCAACAGGGTGTTTACATTCAAACAAGGTAGTGCGACTTAATAGTTCTCTCGAAACCATTTGGACAATTGATTTTACTAAAGTTAACTGCTCCCTGCAATTTTTCATGTTAAAAGGTAAATATCAAGAATAAGTAACAATGTGTATACCTCTAGTACAAAAAATAAGGAGATCACTCAACTTTTGATGGAATAAGAAACAAAATTTATAAACGTTGAAGAACTAATAATGAAAATTAAGTATGGATAGAAAATGAGAAATCCAACGTTGTGTACTGAGAAAAGGTAATGGTGGGCTGGTATTTTTTTACGGACAAAAAAAACTTAGTTCGGGAGGTTGCCTACGCCAGCACTCCAGCACTCCCATGAGTCTATCTCTCTCCTTCCCATATGAAAAGACACCCCTCCTCCCTTGTTTTGGGGAGAAGAAAAATAGACATATGGGTGTGCTGGCGTAGGCTGCACTCCCGTCTGCACTCCAGGACGGAAAATGATTTCCCATTTTTTTATTATTCATGTTTGTTTCACAAATAAGCTATACATATCATCAAATAATGCATGCCAAATCATAACGGAGACCAAAATTGATATACATTGCTCCTCATGTATAAAGAAAATAACATCGACCTTTAGTGGACCAAACAACATTGGCCATGTGGAGTAGAAAAAGAAAATAGATAGGAGATCAACAGTTAATACATTATATTGTCATGTTTATGATATATTGTATTATAAGTTGTTCAAAATTACATTGTTTTGGAAACCTTAATATGATTTTTTTGTTTGGAGGGGTGAGGGAAGGACATTTGTAGTTCTTATTTGATAAAAACCCAAGAATAAGCTACTTAAGGAAGGTACCGTACCAAATATCGGATACTGTATTGATTGACACCCTTAGATAAATCCATCCGTCATAGGCTTGGAACCTCAAATCCATTACCCAAGAAAAAAAACAAAAAGAAATCCTAGAGAAAGGTCCAATAGCTCAGTGGATTAAAAGAACAGCTGATGTCATATTTATAATATGGGAGAAGTATTTATATACGACCGTGTAAGGATGCACGGTCGTGTCCCCTCTCATAAAAGTTGAAAAAATCATAAACCCGCCCCCACCTATTAATTTATGCCTTGAAACTTTCACCCTCTCACATACAGCCGTGTATGAAAACTTTCCTCTTATAATATACTGTATTATAACAAAATCACATAAATATACAAATCAATGGCAGGTGTGATATGTATATATACATTGTTAATACATCTAACCGATCCTAAAGAAGAAGAAGAAGAAGAAAAGGACCCCTAAGATTAAAACGTGATACATGAAGACTACTCGCTTAGCTAGGAATACGTTTGATTGTGAGGAGAGCTGGACTTACTCAATGGTTGCGTTCCCCTTGAGAGTATATCCCTTTAGTTCTCCCACCTTTCCCACCTCTTTCAAAGCATTTTTCCAACTCTCTAGGTCAGCTGGCTTATACTTCCTTTGGCGTTTCCAAATTAATAGTCGCTCTATATACATACATATTGGAATAGATGTCCTGGGTTGCAAGTTAAAACTTCTGGTGAGATGTCGAACATCTCGTGGCTCAACATCAATGAATACTGGCAGAATGGTTTGACCCTTAGATTCATGGCACTTCCATATCTCAGCAAGTTCCAAGAGACAATATTTGCTATCTGCATAGTTTTGAGAGATGACTGGAATCGAGATCTCAGACCTTTTGATTGCTTCTAGAAGCGAGGAGCAAATCTCTTCTCCTGCCCAGAGTTTTTCGCTATCTATGTAGGCTTCAATTCCATCTCTTCTTAGAGCGTAATAAAGTAAACTGACAAAGTTTGTGCGAGTATCTGAGCCTCTGAAATTAATAAACACATCGTAAGAAGATGAAGTACTTCTATGAGCCCGTGATGAAGCCATGAAACTTAATTGCAGAAGTTGCAGAGTGTTTTTAGTCTATCAGGTACGAGTGAGTGATGATATGGATAAGGATAAGGATAATAAAAAGGCAAAATATCTACCCTGAACATCCAGCTCATAGAGGGAATATGTTTTCCTCGAAATTCTACAAATGGGTTGATTATTGACATCCAGCTCATAAAGGGCCCATGTTTTCCTTGAAATTTGACTTTTTGGAGAAAAACAGATGCTCTTGTGGAATCCGAATCCAATTAGGATTGGTGTTGATCGGACAGATTTATCGATGTTTGCTTTGAAAAATTAAATATATATATATTTTTTGGAAAAAAAGTCTGTGTCTATGAGTGTGGTCTATGCCAGCACTCTCATGAGTCTATATCTCTTTTTCCCATGTGAAAAGACATTTCTGTCTCCTTGTTTTAAGTGAGAGAGATATAGACACATGGGAGTGTTGGCGTAGGCCCTATGCCAGCACTCTTAGACAGAAAACTGCTTCTCATATTTTATTTTTACAAATTTACCTTGGACAGAAAACTGTTTCCCATATTTTATTTTTACAAATTTACCTTTATCCGTACAGAAACATTGATATAGGATCCGTGGCGAATCCACCAATACCGATACGGTTGATCCAATGTCGATTCTTCAAACCATATTCTCATATATATGCAAAATAACTAAACTCTGGATTCTTCGATAAAGACCTTTGGCTGCATTAGTGAGTAGATCGACTCAATGCTCGCTTGATAACCTTATTATTGTTTCTGTTCTGGTTATGTGTTGAGAAACAACAGAACAATTTTTTTCTTTTCTGTGTTGAGAAACCGTTTTTGACCCGCTTGGTAAACCTGTTTTGGAAAACGTTTTTCTTTCTTCACTTTTTCCTCTTCTTCTTCTTCTCTTGGTTATGGGTCTTGTCTGCAATTGCAATCTGCTTTTAAATCTTCTATTAATGGATCACACCTTCTGTGTGTGTTTGCTTGGCGAGTCACTGACTTGGCCGATTTTTATTTCTTTCCTTCTCCTCTTGGTACGATTCCCTTCCTCCTTTCAATTTCTTCCCTTTTTTATTTTTTCCTTACCCATGCATCATTGTTTTGTTCAGTTCAGTCCCAGCTTGATCTGGTTCCACAAGAAAGACACAGATCCTTCTCAATTATTCATCTTTCCATCCCAAACTCTAGGGTCTGAATCGATTCTCTTGTACGACCCTAGCCCTTGTTTCTTACACCCTAAATCCAACCCTACTGTCATATATCAAACTGAAATCAAATCTGATCTCTGTTCTACCACCAAGTATGATTTCAGTGGCTTGGCTTTATTTCTGGCTTGATCTTTTGGGTGAATAAGTACTTTGTACTTAAGAGGGTAGTCCATTCGGATACCTACCCTAAAATTTTCCTTCAATTGGGCTTTCAGTGATGGAGGTCTTCTCGTTTCTAGTAATGGCGAAAGCATATCGAATCGGTGATTTTGTTGAAGTTTGTAGCAACGATCAAGGTTTCTTGGGTTCCTACTTCACCGCAAAGGTTCTCAAGTGGGAAACCCTAAAAACCACGGCTTTCAGTTCACTCCAATGGATGAACATAGAAACAATGGTTCTTAGGGTCTCTGTGAACCAAATCGCGCACAGAGAGTGAGCGACAGAAAGAGAGAGAAAGGAAGAGATAGAGTGAGAGAAAGAAAGGGATAGAGTGCGAGGTCAATCTTACCTCCAAGATGAGTTGCAGGTTGTACAAGGTTTCAATGGCTAGAGGCGTGAGAGGTGAGAGAGAGGTTAGAGGCATGAGCAGTTTATCGGGCACAACTTTTAATTTTCAGCACAGAACGACAGAACATGTCCACATGTTCTGTCAAAAGTCTTCCAGGGAGCATAAATTTTGATTTATGTTTCCAAAAACACACACAAAAAACACTTCGTGATCAAGCGATTTTTGGGTGTTTTTCCATTTCTCGGAATGGAAAAACACAAAAAACTATTTCTCGTAAGATTATCAAGCGGGCTCTCAATACCTTCTTTAATAACGATGCATAGTTCCAACTTGCTGAGAATGATAACATTTCCGATTGATCTTGATTAGTCCATATCAATCTAGGTCGGAACAATTTATATATGATTTTTAATTACTTTTTTGCCCTTGATTTGTACTGTGGACCAATATCAGATCAGTCGGGAATCGGTAATATCAATTTTACTGATTCGGTATTGATTCCTAAAACCATGTTGATAACTATCCATGATTCAGACCACTTGTTTTCTACGCGGTAAAAGATAATGAAACAGGGAATGTTAAAACACAAAGATTAGAAAAGAAATGTTTGCCTCTCATCTTTGTTTTAACTTTATATTTTTCTCGTACCAAGAAAAAACTTTATATTTTTCAAAGGGTAAAGCTGTTTGTAACCAAGTCGGTTACAACAGAATTTTGTAACCTCTCTTTTGATCTCTTGCCACATCATTAATCCCTTTATAAATGAAGATATTTTAATAATTTCATTGTCCTCCCCACCCCTTCTCTTCATTTACATTTTTTTTTATTTTCCAGAATTCAGACTCTACACCACTACCACACCGCCTACGCCACTGTCTTCCACCATCACATCCATCTCCACCTCCATTGGTAGCTTCAAGTCATAGATATCCGATGCCGCCGGGATACCCATGTCACTATCAAGATGGGATTTCATTCATTAATTTCTATGTCTCAATAGAGAGTTGAATGTAAAGATACAATCCTAGCCAATCTAACTATAGTAACTATGATCACATGTGATATGAAAATATATGAAAATATTACATACAATATGGGGAGATATGCTATGAGAACCTTCTGTGAGAATCGAATATTGAGTTCCCAAGAATGGGAATTCCTTATTCGGTCAATACACCCCCTCAAGATGAAGGGGAGACTTGGGGAACCTTCAGCTTGTCTCGCATAAATTGAAAATGGGCAGTGGGCAATGCTTTGGTGAGTACATCGGCTAGTTGATAAGAGGTTGAGATGAATTGAATAGATAGTTGTCGGCTGGCCACGTGTTCTCGCACGAAATGGAAGTTGAATGTAAAGATACAATCCTAGCCAATCTAACTATAGTAACTATGATCACATGTGATATGAAAATATATGAAAATATTACATACAATATGGGGAGATATGCTATGAGAACCTTCTGTGAGAATCGAATATTGAGTTCCCAAGAATGGGAACTCCTTATGCGGTCAATACACCCCCTCAAGATGAAGGGGAGACTTGGGGAACCTTCAGCTTGTCTCGCATAAACTGAAAACGGGCAGTGGGCAATGCTTTGGTGAGTACATCGGCTAGTTGATCAGAGGTTGAGATGAATTGAATAGACAGTTGTCGGCTGGCCACGTGTTCTCCCACGAAATGGAAGTCGATCTCAATGCCCTTGGTGCGAGCGTGGAAAACAGGATTGGTTGTCAAATAAGTCGCACCAAGGTTATCACACCATAAAATTGGCGTCGACCAAATGGGAAAGTGTAACTCCTTGAATAGAGTTTCAAGCCAAATTAGCTCGCCAGAGGCATTAGCTAGAGCCTTGTATTCAGATTCTGTGGACGATCGGGCCACTGTCTTTTGTTTTCTTGAGGTCCAAGATACAAGATTGGGTCCAAGGAAAACAGCATAGCTCCCAGTAGAACGCTTGTCACTGCTATTTCTCGCCCAATCGGCATCGGAGAAGGCCTGGAGATGGGGTGGCCTCGGCAATCTGCAGTTTCTGAAATGACCTGATGCTTTCATGGCTGAGAAGTAGATTGCTCAGTTCGGGCTATGAAGGGGGCTCAAGCCGAGCAAGAATGGAGGGAACGATGCCTTGTATGTCAGACTGGAGTGCACGAAGAACAAATGTGTTGAAGTCAGCCGGTTTCAGTGGATTACTGGTAGTTGCAAACTCATCCGCAATGAGTTTTGCACACTGAAGATATGCACTCACAGATTCATCTTGTTTCTATTTGAGATTGTGGAGGGAGGTACTCAAAGTCATTAGCCGAGTGGGAGAAGTTGAACCATACGTTTCTTGAAAAGTGATCCAAATATGGTGGCTGGATTCTTTGTCAAGAACGAGCGAGTAAACATCCTCCGATAAAGAAGCCAAGAGCATGCTGGTGATGGCAGCATCCGTGGCATCACCAGGAGGTGGGCACTTGTTGGACCCATCGACATAAGAGAAGAGATGCTGCCCTTTGAGAAACGTAGTGATTTGCTTGCGCCAAGAGAGATAACTTGTGGGTGTGAGTTTCAGGGATACATAATGGTGAGTAGAGGGCAGAGTAGAAAATAGTTTCACTGAAGATGAGTTGGAAGAGTCAGTGGCAAGAGAAGTAGCATCCGAGAGAGAAGGAGAGGATGCCATGTAGAGGAAGAAGAAGTGATTGGTTAGAAGAAAAAAAACGTTAAAGGAGATAGAGGCGTGAGTCTATTAGCTCTGATACCATATCAAGATGGGATTTCATTCATTAATTTTTGTCTCTTAATGGAGAGTTGAATATATAGATACAATCCTAGCCGATCTAATTACAGTAACCATGATCACATGTGATATGAAAATATATGAAAATATTACATACAATATGGGGAGATATGCTATGAGAACCTGCTGTGAGAATCGAATATTAAGTTCCCAAGAATGGGAACTCCTTATTCGGTCAATAGTCACAATTCACAACTACATCTTCTTTCTTCAACTTAGTTGTATTTCTCTTAAATCATCGAAACCTAGGTTTGGGAGCGAACATTTCTATTGGATTCTTTGAGATCAATGTCTAGGCTTTTATTGCTTGAGAGCAACTTGGTTTCCAAGGCCATCTCGTCTCGAGGAACATTTCTTCTCTTCTGCACCCCGTCTTGGCAAATCAGGGATTGTTTGGTCATGCAATTACTGTACACCCCTCTAATGGTTCCTTTGAAACCTCCAAGCCGCCCATGCCACTGCAACTTATTGTCAACTCCCTGTAGCTCAAGTTTCCCCAACCCGAACGATGAAACTGTTCTAACAACGTGTTAAAGTGCCGCCATCATCGTTGGAGAGTAAAACTGCTCTACCAAAGGAGCGACTGGAAGAATTGGCAATTTTATCCGAATCATGATAGATTTCGATGGAAAAAGGAGTAACCATGGATTTTCTTATTGGTAAACAAGGGCTTGGGTTTCTTCTTGGGGCTTTGAGGTTTTTCTCTATGATCTTGATCATTGTGAACTTGATCTAGGCTTGCTTTGCGACTAATGTTGCCACTATGATTTACCAATTCTTCAGTAGACTCCATTGCAAACACCACTGATCTCTGTGTCTCGGAGTACTTGATCAACAATAGAGGTGCTTTGTAAAAAATAAACCTAACATGACGTAGAGAGAAATGGAAATAGCAAACACAATCACACAATGCGCACAAGAATTTACGTGGTTCGGCAAGGTTACCTACGTCCACGGTGAGATGAGATTTATTTCATTATCAATGGAGAAAAGGGATACAATCGCTTGTTCCTCACACCTCTCTCAGATTTTTCAATACAGAGAAAGAACTCTTGCTATAGATTTCAAGACATCAAAGCCTCAACAATCTCCACCTTGGCTTGAATTCTGACCAGCCACCTTGAAGATAAGTTGTAGATGCCTCCATCTCCTCCTGTACCTTTCGAAAGAAAGATACAACACCACACCCCACCGACATCCAGGGTGCACCATCAAATCCAAGCAGTGCTTGAACTGCTCTGTGGTAACCGGCTTGGTAAATATATCTACAGGATTGCTATCTGTATGAATTTTCCTTAAGTGAATAATGCCTTCTGACACAAGCTCCCTGATCTTATGAAATCTCACATCAATATGCTTTGTCCTTAATTGCATGAAACACCTGATTCAGTCCATCATCAGAAATCAAGACACCAAAACCTCAGCATGCTTCCATCATTTTTTCCATTCAATAGAAAGAAGGATTGAGATAAGGAAAGACCGTGAAACAAGAGACCTCACCTAAAGTTGCACTAAAATTAGATTCAAAGTGAGATGTTTATCTGGATAGGGATTATATAATTTTTTTCTAGCATCATCCAAAATTACCACCAAAAAAAAAAAAAGAAAAGAAAAACCTATGAAACAAAGCAAAAAATATAATAAAAGTACTAGAATATTACCATCTTCCTTTCTACTGTTTGTCGGGTTTCAGGGACCAGATCAAAGGGTTTTATGTTCTCAGGCTCCACTTTTCTGATTATAAATTTTAGGGCCACCTTTCACCAAACACTTCCACCATTCCATCTGATTGTGCCATCCAAGAGAAAGAAAGATTGAAAATTTTAGAAAAGAACATGAAACAAGAGATCTCAACAAAATTCACAATACAATTAGATTCAAAGTGAGAATAAATGTTGTTCATCTGGACAGAGGTAATCTAATTTTTTTTTTATGTCATCTGCCATAATAAATAAATTAAGTTCTAAAATATTACCATCATCCTTTCCACGGTCTGTCGGATTTCAGGATCCAAATCAGAGAGTTTGTTGTTCGCAAGTGCCACATTCTGACTATCAAATTTAGGGTCACCTTTCACCAAACACTTCCGCACTCCATCTAATTGTACCATCCAAGGAAAGAAAGATTGAGAAATTAAGGTAAGACCGTGAAACAAGAGATCTCGACTAAATTTACTGAAGTCATATTAAAATTGGATTCAAAGTGAGAAAAAATGTTGGGTTATCTAAAATTTTTATGGCATCATCAATAGTTACCACAAAGGGAAACTACTAATAAAACAAAGTAAAAAAAACGAAAATAAAGTACCAGAATATTACTGTCATTTTTTACACAGGTAGTCAAGTTTCAGGTCTAGTTAAGAGAGTTTTTTGTTCTCAGTTTCACTTTATATGAGTATCAATTTCAGGGTCACCTTTCACCAAACACTTCCACCACTCCATCTGATTGTGCCATCCAAGAGAAAGAAAGATTGAGAAATTAAGGAAAGACCCTGAAATAAGAGATCTCAACTAAAGTCGCACTAAAATTAGATTCAAAGTGAGAATTAATGTTGTCCATCTGGGCATGGTTATCTAAAACCTTTTTATGGCATCAAAATTACCACAAAATGAAACTACCTATGAAACAAAACAAAAATAAATTAATAAATAACCTACCAAAATATCGCCATCATGTTTTCCATATGTTCTCCGGTTTCAAGATCCAGATTAGATAGTTTGCTGTTTTCAGGTTCCACTTTCCGAGTAACAATTTCAGGGTCACCTTTCACCAAACACTTCAACTATCAGAAAAGCAATACTTCACAAATGCTTTAAAAATTATTGGGTTTGTTATAATTACCATCCCAAAATCTTTACTATCTACTATTACCTCTTTCAAAAAAACTTTCAAACAACTGTTACCCCCTATGCATACTAACCACTAATTGACCCCACCGTTACATTTCCGTAACAGTGGGGGTTAGTCGTGACAGTGTGCCGTTGTCACGAATTTTCTAAGACCAAAATGCCCTTTTGGGGTGATAATTGTAAAAAAAAAAAAAAAAAAACCCATCACCGTCCTTCTCCTCCTCCTTCTTCTGCTTCTTCTTCTTCCTCTTCTTCCTCCTCTTCCTCCTCTGCAACTCCAAAATGTGGCTGCCATCAAATCAAAATAAAAAACCTTGGACCGATAGAAAATTCAGGTTTTTTCCAGGCCCATTTGAAAAACTCAATTAAATTCTCACCCACTATAAGTGGCGCCTGGAGTACCCTGATTTGGGTATTCCAATAATTCTTGATCTCATTGTCCTTTCTTCCGGGTAATCTACCAACAATTAGAGACCATCTAAATATTTGAAAAAAGTCCCAAATGAGTTCATACTGGAAGTGCTTTCAGATTCTCAATTAAATGTGGAATCGAAAAGATTTGATGAGAAGGAAAGAGAAGGGGGCTTACTTGTTTCCAAGTAAACTATGGAGTTCGATGATGAGCTCGTCTTCTTCTTCAGTAAAATTGCCTCTTTTGAGATCAGGCCTCAGGTAATTTATCGATCTTAATCTGCAACTCTTTCCACAACGCAGCAAACCTGAAACACACACATAAATGGAGAGAAAGAGAGTTAGAGAGGAAGTAACGACATGGGTTTTCTCTAGCTTGGCTGATTTGGGTTAGGTTAATCCTAAATGGGTTACCTGCGGCTCTGGGGAGAGATCTCCAGCAGCCCTCGCCATGGGCTCTGATGTAGTTGATGAGGCGCTGATCTTCTTCTTTGGTCCATGCACCTTTGTTGGTGTGGGCTTTCTCACAGCAAGGAGAACGACCCATCTGTCTATCTCTCTTCTATGTGTTCTGCTGCTGCTTCTTTTATGTGTTTTGTGCCCTTTTAATTAGAGAGAGAGAGGATTTATGGAAAGGAGTACTGGAACAAAGGAACGAGAGGATTTATATGAGGAAGAAACTCTGAGTACCAATTGAGTCGAACCCTTTCGTGGGCATTTGACCGACTTAGTGAGGAAGACGAGTGGTTACAAAATAGGATCAGAAAAGAGATGCTCAATGCTGAATGGGATTTGGTAGGTAGGTCTACTTTTTCGTGAGAGTTAAAAGAAATTAAACGAAATCTCATCATTTAAATGAGAGGGAGAGGGAGAGGGAGAGAGATTTCTCTTTCCATATTTTTGTTATTTGATTTCTGTAAAGGTTGTTCTAGAAAGAATTTGATGCAGTGAAACTGGTTTTATGCAGAGGAGGAAGAAGAAGAAGGAGAAGAAGGAGGAGGAGGAGGGACGGTGACGGGGTGGTTTTTTTTTTTTTTTACAATTATCACCCCAAAAGGGCATTTTGGTCCTAAAAAATCCGTGAAAACGGCACACTGTCACGACTAACCTTCTCTGTTACGAAAATGTAACGGTGGGGGTCAGTTAGTTATTAGTATGCAACAAAGGGGGGTAGCAATTGTTTGAAAGTTTTTTTTTTTGGAGGGGGGGGGGGAGTAATAGTAGATAGTAAAGATTTTGGGGTGGTAATTGTAAAAAACCCAAAGTCATTACTTTTTTTTTTTTTTGATGAACAACTAAAAAAAAAACGCGTTAAGTAGTAATAAGATGTACATGGTGGTTATAGCACTTGGCTTTAGCTAGACTTTTAACAAACCTAACTGGATCCGTATGTTTACAGTAGTAGGTAGCAGTAGGAGCCATATTTACAATACACAAAATATCCATAATCATATCCCAAGGCCACGGTGTAGTAGTTGGAGAGGGCAGCATCGCGATGATACGTGGATTATGCACCCAGATTTCCTTCACCTCGATACCCAAGCCCTTAGCTTGTAATAACCCTTTTTTTTGACAAAGCAGATCAGATTCCAAGTCATTAGTAGAAATTAGGTGACCTGCATAAAAAAAAGTACCCTTCCTCGAAGAACAATACTAAATGCCCATCCTGCTGTTGTCAATCCAGAACTATAGTCTCCTGCACAAACTAAAACAGGGAATTCAAGCATAGGAAATTGGTTAGAAGTTTGAGGATCATAGTCATCAGGAGGGGAGGGCGACACCTGGTGGGGGGGGGGGGATCCGGGTGGGGACAGTTGAAGAAAAGAAATCCATTTATTTACAGCAACCAAGACCCCATGAGGATCAGGTTTGGAAGCTGAAGAAATTACCCGATTTCTGGCATTCCAGATAAAATAACAAGTTACAAAAGGCTAGAGAACTGCAAGTGTTCAGTACGGAGGCCTAAAGGTCCAGCAACCCAAATATGTTTGGTCCAATCGCAAGACAAAAAGAGATGCCATGGTGATTCGACACAGTTGCCACAAAAAACGCAGGAGGGTTCAATCTGGATCCATTTCGAAAGAATATCCTTGGTAGGGAGTCCTGCATTAAGCAAACGCCAGAAAAAAACTTTAAACTTTGGAAGGAGTGTGAGTTTCCAAAAGAAATGCCACCAAGATTTAAGCAGAGGGTTGGGGTTGAGGGCATTAGAATCAATCAATTTAGCAGCCAATTTAGTGGTGAGTGCGCCAGTCTTAGAACCGACACACCACCAGCAGTCAGGTGACTCCGAGATACCAACCAACCGGATTGTTGAAATAACCGAAACAGGCAGCCATTGGGTTAGCAGATCTTGATTCCAACCCAAAGTTATTACTTGAATGAACTAATGACAATTTCAATAGAATAGGTACTAGAAGTTTATTTTTTTATGTAGAGCATCAACAATTGATACCCCCTCTCTAGTCCCTTGAAAATAGTACAACTTTGGAATGGTTACATACCTATACTCCAACTTGACATATTGGTAAAGATTCCCCCTACAATTATTTAAATATTCATGTCAGAAAAGGACAAAAATATTGAAAATTTGGTGCAAAATTTCTCATATGATTGAAGCAAATATTATAAAAGAATATCCCTCAAACTCACACTATTTTTTTAGGAGGTTCATTTGAGTATTCACCTTATCAATTATCAAATCAATGCCGGTTTTATTTGGCGCCGAAATTGGCACATGAATCGGGCCGAACCAAATATTTGTCAAGCTATTGTTCTCTTATTCTCTCGAATTCATAGAGTAAGACATCGATTTCTCAATAAGATCAATTTTGTTGATTGCATGATGGATTCCCTTGAAAAACATTGGCGCGCGTGTAAACGAGGTGCTCTACCTAACTGAGCTATAGCCCTCGCGTCTGTGATAGATATTTTATCATGTAGAAACTATCTTCTCAAGATAAGTATTTCATGATCGGACATGATAGCTATTCGATCTCCTTCCTTGCTTTAGTATTGCTTAGAAGTAATATTGGATCTATAATCAATCGATGTGATGGTCCCATTTGTTTGTCTTTGTGATGATAAATAACCTACTTAACTCAGTGGTTAGAGTATTGCTTTCATACGGCGGAAGTCATTGGTTCAAATCCAATCGTAAGTATAACTTATTAGATACCGGCATTAGCGGTATCTAATAAGTTTTTCCACCCACCCCTTTTATTGATTTTTTATCTTACGTCTCTAATTCCTATGTGCGGACTAGAATCAGTAGTCTATGAGATCCGATAGTATGGTAGAAAGAAATATATGAACCTTTCTACCACACTATCTATTATTGTTATTGTATTGTATATTATATAAAATATTGTATTACAGTTGTGCTTTATATATCTTTAGGTAGTGGGCGCAGATCAGACAGATGGACCATTTTTTCTCTTCACCAATGGTGATGAGGAATATCTTCTCCATTGCCATCCATCAATATCATTAGATTGCATTAATAGAAAGTAAGACTTAACCAAGAGTCCAATCACATGATCACATCAACAATGAATAATAGAATTTGGTTACCATATTATATCATAGTACTATAAAAACATGCAATAGGAAAAAGTGGCTAATGCAACCGGGACACCCTTCTGCAACCTTCCCACTAGTTGGAGGTTTTGTATTCCTCATGAAATGACTGTCACTCGTTGATCAAGCTGAGAGCATGCATCAACAAACATATAACATGTTAGAACTTTTTTCCTGATCCTCCAGTCCAGAGTGATAAGATAAAAGAACTAATTAAATAAATGTTTGATTAAAATGAATGTAAGTAGTAGATTCAACTTAACTTACTTGGTGGTGGAATCATGTGCAACATATCGCCAGAAGAGTAAAACCTCATCCCGAACCAAAATAAAACTAAATTGGCTATAAAAAAGAGGACTCGTAGAAACAGTTGCAAAAACGATCCCAAACAGCTTTCACTGCCACAAAGCAATTGCATACTTCTGAACCTAACTTCTTCCTCCAGCACCTCTTCAGGAACACTTTCGGGTCCTCTAACCCCATCATTTATTGTTCTATTACTCCTATCTGCTTCATCAATCTCATTATCAGAGGGACACCCTTGAACATCCTCGTCAATGTTTGGTTGTTGGCTCCTCAGCATTTGCTGCAGATTAAATCCGCTATTTGATTTCACTTCCCTTGATGTTAAATTCAGCCTAAGAGAAGGACCAGCTGCTTCATCATCATTGTAATGGAGATGTGATCTCTTGTTTGGCTTCAGCATCTCTTCCACTTCTCCTTCCACCATTACTTGAGAAACAGAGTCAAATCTAAAACAACTCAAGAAATCTATTGTTCTGTTGTTCCTCTCCTCCTCTTCTTCTTCTTTTTTCTTACTGTTAGAGGAAGATGTTTTTCCTTTCTCCTGAATATCTGATGCCATGTAATCATTTTCATAAAGATGAGCCTTGTTGCTGTGTCTCAGCATCTCTTCCTCTACCCCTTCCACAAATACTTCAGAAACAGAGGCGAATCTAAAACAACTCAAGAAATCTATTGTTCTGTTGTTCCTCTCCTCCTCTTCTTCTTCGTCTTCCTTACTTTTAGAGGAAGATGTTTTTCCTTTCTCCTGAACATCTGATGCCATGTAATCATTTTCATAAAGATGAGCCTTGTTGCTGTGCCTCAGCATCTCTTCCTCTACCCCTTCCACAAATACTTCAGATACAGAGTCAAATCTAAAACAATTCAATAAATCTAATGTTCTGTTATTCCTATCTTCTTCTTCATCATCGTCAATGTTTGGTTGTTGGCTTGTCAGCATTTGCTGCAGATTAGAAGGACCAGCAGCTTCATCATTCATGTAATGGAGACGATGAAGAGATTCCTCCCATGGCCTCGGTCTCTGTTCCTCTGCCCCATATCTCTTCCTCATCTTCTTCTCTCCCAACGCACTCTCTTCATCCTCCTCCTCCACCTCTTCTTCATTATCATCTTCAGAATCTAACCATCTGAAGAAACCTTGTACCAACTTGGCACTGGATTGTCGGTTTGGCATTTTATGGACTGATTCCTTGTTTTCGTACAACACCTCCCAGTATTTCACTTCAACATTGTAATCATGAAAAGGCGGCGAGTTTATCACTGCTTCCTTCACTACATTTACTACAACAAAATCAACGCTGCTATGATACAAAAACTCATTGAAATGGTGTATGTAGATTACATCTCGTCGAGGAGTGATGAGTTCAATGTCCTCAGTTTCGATCGAAAAGTAACCTTTTGATGATGAGGGAGAAGGAGCTTCCTTTCCCGATGACCAAGTAGCTTTAATTTCAAAAGTGATGTTTACTCGCACGAGGCCTTCCACTCGTTCCCAAATTTGAGGTGTGAATGCAAAAACAACACAAAGAATTGGTGAAAAATGATGATAGATCTCATCATCAGAAATCTCTCTCCGACCTCTACGTACATTATCATGAAGTGTTCCCTGCATATAAAGAGGGAATGGAATAATTTACCTCTTTGGGTTCATAAATACCCTCCTAGGTTTTAGTATTTTCTAAAATACCCTTTAAAATCCTATTTCCTTGGCTGCCAGCCTAGCTTGTATGTTCTGCAGCAAAATTTCGTCGGCTCTACTCTAGAAATTAAGTTCCATTTATTAAAGTTAATGAGAGAGAGAAAGATAAGATTTAAAAAAAAAATGATGACAGACCTGCCCATGTATCTTCCTCGTTGTCTTTGTTAATTTACAACAACCCTGCGCATCCATTTCTGACAAGGATACTGTTCCTTCGAGACCGTGAATTTCCTCTATGTTTTCACAGTTACTGATGTCTATTTTTCTCAAACTTTTTAGGTTTGATAAATCCGAAAACTTCCGTAATTTGTGGCAATCCCACAATTTCAACTTTATCAAGTCTCGTGTTCCATGGAGCCCTTGTATTTCCTCTAGTTTTCACAATCACCAAGGTTCAATTTCCATAAATTTTTGAGGTTTGACAAATTCAGTAACTTCGGTAATTTGTCACATTTCCACGCTTCCAACACTTCCAAGGATTCTGTTCCTTCGAGGCCATGAATTTTCTCTATGTTTTCACAATAGCTAATGTCCAACTTCCTTAAATTTCTGAGGTTTGACAAATTTGGTAACTCTCTTAACTTGCGGCAGTACACTAATTCCAACCTTTCCAATGGTTCTATACCTTCGAGGCCATGAATTTCCTCTAGGTTTTCACAACACTCTAGGGTTAATATCCTCAATCTTTTCAGGTTTGACAAATCCGGTAACTTCCTTAGTTTGGGGCAATACATAACATTCAACTCTTCCAAGGATTCTGTTTCTTCGAGGCCGTGAATTTCCTCTAGATTCTCACAATAACAGATGTGTAATTTCAACAATATTTTCAATTTAGACAAATTTGGTAATCTTTCCAATTTTCCGCATTCATGAAGTATTAAATTCTTCAGCCATTTCAGTTGTGATAGATCTGAAATTACCGGCAGTGAAATGCAGTACTCAACTTTCAGTAGAGCTAAAGAGGAGGGAAGCCCCGAGAGAGATTCAAGGTTTATGTAGCCTGCCAAACATAGCTCCTGAAGCTGAGAAGGAAAACCAGTCATGTTGTTTAATGGTAGTGGTAGATGCCTCCTGTTGTATGCCATAACATCTGTACCCATTCTTAACACCTCTAAGCTTGAGATGTTTGAAAAATCATTTGGTAACTCCAAAATCATAGTATCTTCCAGGTCTAAGTGAAGCAAACTCTTCATTCTACCCATCGATGTTGGTAGCCTCACTAGCTTATGGCAATTTGAGGCATTTAATTCCTTAGTGTTCTCTAACTGCCCTACACCATCAGGCAATTCTTCAATTTTTGTCCTCCTTATCGAAAGTGTTTTCAAATGTGTTAGTTCACCTATGGACGTAGGCAACTTGTTGAATGACTTACAATTATCGAGAATAAGACTTTTGAGAGAAGCCATCTGACAAATACTATCTGAGAGCTCCAAAAGATATACGCAGCTCGTAAGATCCAATCTCCGCAAACATGGAAACCATGAGAAGAAGTTGGGAGAGACAGAGAGATCCCAGCAACTACTAAGAATAAGAACCGTCAATTGTTGGAACACCTGAAAAACAAAGAAATGAAATAAAATTACACTCTTCATTCAAAATTTGACAATTAAACAAGTGAAAAAAGAAAAAGACAATTGTACTATACCTTATTATTAATTTGAGGTATATCATTCCAAGCTAATTTGATTTTACTTTGTGATAAATCGAGATGAACTAGTTCCTCATGACAAAAATTGGCTTGTAGAATTGTCGAAGGGCAACCGTGCCAACAGAACCATCTTAATTTAGAAGGAAGATGCGAAAAATCATCAATGCGGTCAAATTGAGAAAGATAGAGAAATCTTAAATTGGGCATCTTCACAAATTCTTCACCATGGAATATTCTATCTTTAACATGCTCGTCAAGGATGATACCTTCAACCATTTGAGTTCCCTACAGCCCAATAAACAAAAAAAAAAGTCTTCCAAGTAAATAACATTTGATATGCACACAAGGAGTGACAGCCCATATTAGAATTAAATGGTTATTTATAATAAAAAAGTGAACAAGAAAAAAATGTCTATTACCGTGTCTTTTTTGAATATATTTGCAATCTCATCAGGAAACCATATTCTAGTAAGTTTGGTGGGGTTCATAGCACTCTCTTTCAAGACATTTCTCATTCCCATATATCGTAGTTGATCATGCATCTTCAATCTTTTCACTGTATTCACTGGCCAATGCAAATCATCATCGACAATCTTTAGGAGGTTCTTACGAGTGAGTTCTTTTATGAAAGCTATTGCCCGCAACCCACAAGCTTTCCATATTGAAATTGCTTTTTCTTGTTTCCATCCATTGAAATGACATGCAATATCAAGAAATATAGTTTGCGCATGAGGACTTAGTTTCTTGTAACTTATCATCAATCTGTCAAAGACCTCCTCTTCATACCTTTGTATTTCCATGCCTGAGACCTTGTTGTTACTAATATCTTTCAATCCTTTTAATACATATTTCCATTCTTCTTCATCATTTCTATATAAATAAGAACCCAACACCTCTAGAGTTAGGGGTAACCCACCAGCAAGCTTTACGATTTCATGTGAAAGCTGCTTATATTTTTCAAGAGGTTCATCCATTGAAAAGGCATGCAAACTAAAGAGTTGAAGAGAATTCTCAAAACCTAGTTCTTCAGGCTTGTGTATTTTGATATCTTTATCAGCTCTATGTCCATTTAAACTCTCATCATATCTAGTTGTTATGATGATCCTGCTTCCTTCACCAAACCAATTGATTCCACCAGCCAATGCATCAAGATGTTCATGATGGTCCACATCATCAAGAATAAGAAGAATTTTTTCTCTCTTAAGTCTGCATTCAATCAATTTTTTTCCTTGAGAAACAATGCTTATGTTGTCGTCGATGTTCAAGGTATCTTTAAGAAGTTGGTTTTGCAATGAAACTAAACCCTGATTTCCTTTTGATGCTTCTTCTCTTACACCTTCAAGAAAGCTACTCCCGTTAAATTTTCTGCGGATGTGATTATAGACAAACTTTGCCATAGTTGTCTTCCCCAAACCGCCCATGCCACATATTGCCACAAATCGCACATCATTGGAATCAAGATCTAATTTAGAAAGTAGTTCATCTCTGTAGCGTTCTCTTCCAATAGGGTGTTTACATTCAAACAAGGTGGTGCGACTTAGTAGTTCTCTCGAAACCATTTGAACAATTGACTGAACTAAATTTAATTGCTCCCTGCAATTTTTCATGTTAAAAGGGAAATCTCAACAATAAGTAAAAATTTGTAAACCTATAGTACAGAAAATAAGGAGATTACTCAACTTTTGATGGAATAAAAAAAAAAATAAAAAAGGTGAAGAACTAACAATGAGAATTAAGTATGGATACAAATTGAGAAATCGAATGTTGTCTATGGAGAAAAGGAAATGGTGGGCTGGTATTTTTTATTATTCACGTTTGTTTCACAAGTGAGCTATACATATCATCTAATAATGCATGCCAAATCATAATGAGGATCGAAATTGATAGATATTGGTCCTCATGTAGAAAGAAAACAACATCAACCTTTGGTAGACCAAACAACATTGGCTATGTCGAATCGAGAAAGAAAATAGACACGAGATCAACAATAGATTGTATTGTCATGTTTATATGATATATTATACTATAAGTTGTTCAAACTTACTTTGTTTTGGAAAACTAAATGCGGTATTTTTTTTTTGGGGGGGGGGGGGGGGAGGAAGGGATGATAAAAATCCTCTCCAATTCTTTGATTTGGCAATTCCTGGCAATACCACCTTCCCTGCGCGACACGTGGTGTAACAAGATCCTATGGTGGAGATTAGTTTACACCATTTCATGATCCACAACCTGATTTGGAATATGGATCAGGGTTAAACCCAAAAACGTGGTTTCCTAGAAAAAAAAAAAAAAAAAAAGCGCCGAGGGGAGGAATTGAAATTAGTTTCAAACCCGATGTTCTCTCTCCCTCTCTCTATAGGTTCATCTCCTTCCTCCTTCCCATTCCACTTGCAGCAATGGGTACCTGTAGCCTTCTGCGCTTGTTGAGAGAGCTCATGGAAATGGAGTGAGTTATTCCTTTTTTTTTTTTAATCTATATTGTTCTTTAAATCTTTTTCGCTGGATGAATTTCTGGGGTGGATATTGTTTTTGTCTGGTTGTTTTTAATCTATATTGTTTTGTAAACTTTTTTCACTGGCCTTCTATTTGGTTTCTCATATTCTGATTCTTCTTTGGATTCATGAGGTCTGGTTGGTTTATGTACTTCCCTCCTGTGTTTTTGTTATTCTTAGGTTTATTTTCGTCTTTCATATCTCTCTAGCTGCCTATTTTTGTTTTTTTTTTCCGACCCAGCTACTGTTTTATTAGGATGGTTGTGAATAGTTTCACTTTGTGCTTCGTGTTTTCTGTTTTGTTCATTAGTCTTCTTTGGTCCTGATTTGTGATGGAGATTGGAATCCCGCTGAAGTGAAATTGTAGAGGTTGTTGGGATTCAGAGGATGGAATATGATAATGTGGTTCTGGAGCACCTCTACTACTTCTCAAAAAATTTCTTGTATTTACTCTTGCATCAGTTAGTGCCCAGGAATCTGTTAATAAAAAGGGGAATTTCTCCCTGTACAATTTCCCTTCAGAATTGGAAATGAATTATTACTTGGAGGGGAGGGGGGTAGTGGTTGAAAAATTTATCCTTGGCATAGAAGGAGGAAGGAGATGATCCGATAGAGAGAGGGACAGGGAACATCACGGTTTGAAACTAATTTCCCCCTTCTGTTCTTTTTTTTTTTTTTTTGTTGTCATTTTTGGGTTTAACCCATGATCCATATTTCAAATCATAGTTGTCATGGCGTCTTGGCGCTGGAGAAATGGCCATATCGACCTACGCCATGGCGTCTGTTTCCCTAAATTAATATCCTATTTTACCCATGCTCTCACCATTCGGTTCCCAGCAGAATTTTGGGGCTATTTCTCCTAGGTCTTGGCGATTCATCCTTCTAAACCTTTGGCTCAGCCCCTTTCAACATTGAGGCTCCATTGCACATCAGACCTGCACTTCCATTACTACCGTCAAATTTGGTTCAGTTCCATCGATCCCTTGGTTGCAAGTTCTTTCAATTAGATTCTTGGTGCCCTTGAGAGAACAAGTTGTGGCGACTCTTGCCTGAAGCTTCATATCGATTGGGTTCTTACGAGGAAGGCCCACCTTCGAAATAACTTTCATTCTGCCATTGGGTTATGGTTCCTTCTTTGGCTGAGGAGTTGTGAGGTTGAAAAAGACTGAATTCCTCTGTATTTTGTTTCTCGATTTTTTATCTATCAAAACCCATTTTCCTTAGTTCCTAACATTGTCTTTTTCTTTTACTTTTATTCCCACCATCTATTATTTTCCATTTTGTTTCGAGTATACACTTTACCCATCAAACGTGCTATCCCATTTCCTGGTTTATTTTCTTTATTAAATTGATTTCCATTAATTATAATTTTGCCACTCCTTTAAAACTTCAGATTAATTACAATTCTGCCATTACTCCTTTAAAACTTTAGATTAATTACAATTCTGCCATTACTCCTTTAAAACTTTAGATTAATTACAATTCTACCATTGCTCTTATAAATCTTGATTTATCTTTTAGTTTGCCATTCAACTTTGCCATTCAACTTTAGATTTAATTACAATTCTGCCATGATCGACATGATCGTCATGGCGGGCAGCGTGTCAATATATCGATCAGACACCCTCCACCGATTTGGATCACCGTGACACCGTGACAACTATGTTTCAAATCGGATTGTGAATCATGAAATTGTGTAAACTAATCTCCACCATAGAATTTTGTTACGCCATGTGTCATGCAGGGAAGGTGGTATTGCTAGGAATTGCCAGGTTAAAGAATTGAAGAGGATTTTCCGGGGGGAGGGACCTAGTAGTTCTTATTTGATAAAAGTCAGAGAATAAGCTACTTAAGGAAGGTACCGTACCCAATACCGGATACTGTCAATCTATATCCAATGGACTTGGAACCTTAAATCCGTACCCAAGAGAAAGGTCCAATAGCTTAGTGGATTAAAAGAACTGCTGATTTCGTATGTATATACTATATTCTAACAAAATCACATATTTATAAAAAATAAATGGCAGATGTGATATGTATATATACATTGTTAATACATCTAACCGATCCTAAAGAAGAAGAAGAAGATAAGCCCCTAAGATAAAAAAGAGATACATGAAGACTACTTGCTTAGCTAGGAGAGTAAGACTTACTCGGTGGTTGCGTTCCCCTTGAGAGTGTATCCCTTTAATTCTCCCACCTTTCAAAGCATTCTTCCAACTCTCTAGGTCAGCTGGATTATACTTCTTTTGGCTTAACATGGATTCTATGTTAAAACTTCCGGTGAGAGGTCGAACATCCCGTGGCTCAACATCAATGAATACTGGAAGAATGAATTGACCCTTATTAGATTCATGGCATTTCCATATCTCAGCAAGTTCCAAGAGACAATCTTTGCTATCTGCATAGTTTTGAGAGATGACAGGAATCGAGATATCAGACCTTTTAATTGCTTCTAGAAGCGAGGAGCAAATCTCATATCCTACCCAGAGTTTTTCACTATCTATGTAGGCTTCGATTCCATCTTTTCTAAGAGCGTAGTAAACTAGACTGGCAAAATTTGGGCGAGTATCTGAACCTCTGAAATTAATAAACACATCGTAAGAAGATGAAGTACTTCTATGAGCCCGTGATGAAGCCATGAAATTTAATTGCAGAAGTTGCAGAGATGGTTTTGGAGCTCTCTTGTTTTTTGTATACCACTAGGAGTGAAGGATGATAAGCATAAAAAGGCAAAAATCTCTACCCTGATCATTCACAACCACAAATGGGTTGATTAGAGACAGCTAGCTCATAGGGGACATGTTTTCTTTGAAATTTGACTTTTTGGAGATGTTGTTGTGAAATCCGAAACCAATCCGGATTGGGCTTGATCGGACATATTTGTCCTTGTTTGGTTTGAAAAATTGAAGTTGATAAATTCAGGTTCACACCGAGAGGAAGTGAATTAGGGTCACAACAAATTTTCTTCCAATCTTTAACAAATACCGCACTGGTGATGTTTTCTTAATTACAATTCAAGATTGATCGGGGCAGTCCTGTAATTATCAATCACACATACACGTCCACCACATACCACAATGTCGCTGGGTCTACCAGACAGTGTCCCTCCACTCTGCACAATACATAGTTCAAATATATATTGAAAATAAGTGCGAGACAGAACACCAGACATACGTGGTTCGGCCAGAGTGCCTACGTCCACAGAGGAATACCCGTATTGGGTTTCGTATTCCCTCAATACACTACTCAAATTTTGATGGCTACAACCACCTAGGAACTCCCAATCTCTGCTTCAATTTGTGCAATCACACAAACAATGGCAACTACCCCAATTTCTATGCAAACCCCCACTTGATAGAGTTACAATAATTAATAACAAATAATAGAACCAAATCCCCCCAATACAATGGTCCATATTGGCTTACAATAAAACTAGGGTTTTTTTTCTTCCAACTAAACATGCAACGTAGAAACTCATAATGGAGATTTACAATCAAGGATTACTTCTTGCAGGATAGTCCAGCAACCAACAGCACCTCTGGAATGATTTCAGAACATTGCACGTTTCCCCACGAGTATAGAAATCGAGAAAACGGTCCCTTCTTGCTCTTTCGTGCACACAGATTTTTTGCAGGTTTTTTTTAATATTTTTCCACTCCAGGGACGTTCTCCTCTTCTCTGTGAACGCAACCCAATTTTTGGATCACAATGCAGAGTCCGAATGAGTGAGATACAACTTTCTGAAGTTGGATGCTCCAAAATTGAAAACTAGTGGCAAATTCGTAAATATAAGAAGATTCTCGTGACAGTCCACGCGTAACGAAGCCGATTGAAGAGTCGGTTGACATTAATAGCACCTGATGACATCAGCATGATGTCACCACCTTTTAGAAAGCTCTTTTCACTTTATTTTATCGATAAGAATATTCCATAAAATATTCTATATGCTTTTAACTTTAAATCAAGGGAAAAAGTTCTATGTCCGGGAGTGTGGTCTATGCCAGCACTCCCATGAGTCTATCTCTCTCCTCCCCATGTGAAAAGACACCAATGCCCCCTTGTTTTAAGGAAGAGAGAGATAGACACATGGGAGTGCTGGTGTAGGCCACACTCTCGGACAGAGAACTGCTTCCGTTAAATCAATTAGAGACCTCCATATGGAATCTTCTATAAACTTGCATACACTAGCGATGCACTTGATTAGGGCCCCTGCTGATACACCTGAAGATGCTTTTCCATGTAGGTGTACTGTATGGAAATAAATGCACCTACTCAATGAATGAGCTTGCATTGGAATCAAGAGCGCACATTACCGTAGATCTAGAATCAAGTGCGATTAAGCAAATCCGACGGTCAAAAACATTCTGAAGTTTTATAAATTTAATAGTAAATGACTGGCTACAGAATGCTCAGTAATTTCAAGCAAAAAAATTTGGCTAAGTATGAGAAGGAGTGTCCTTCCCCAGATTCACTTTGATTTCGCGCGACGACGCGAAAAAAATTGTAACTTCCTCGTCCAACATTGAAATGACGCAAAATTAGTTGCGTTGGAATGATGATTCGATAAAATATAATTCTTGAGAAGAGTTCTTCACCCAGATCTGCCATTAAACCTTCCAAAAATAGCTTTAAAGTGGACTACACTATGCAATCCTTTGAAATCACAACTTTTGATGTATGATGCCTTCACTTGCTGCTTCAGGCCTTTGCCAAACACTTTATACAAACCCAATAGACTGCCAAAAGTCAGCGTCCATGCTCGGACATAGCTGAAACCTTGCCAAATGACCAAACTACCCTTGACACTCTGTAGAGGCCTATTTGACCATTCCAGCTCTGCCAAATCACTGGTAGTTGCTGCCACACACAACTATGATCAACTACGTTACTAACAATGACAACACAGCTCTAGAACACTTCAATTTCCCAACAATCTCCCCCTTTAGAATTGTTGGCAACCCACTTCCATATAACACCAAATAGCGAACCAATGACATACTCTGAGCCGTACACATAGATTCTTCTCCCACTTTGACAACAAATACAAAGGGTGACTCTCCCTGCATTGAAGCTCCCCCTATAGTAGTGCCCATCGCATCTTTCCAATCCTATAGATGAAAAACAAGGATGCCCATGCATACACTCCCCCTGCACCAGTACTACCTATTGTGCATGTGGAGTCAACACTCCAAGCTTGGTCCGCAGCCCGTCAAATGTCTCTTTTGGAAGCGGTTTGGTAAATATATCGGCCACTTGGTCCGTAGTTGGAACAAATTCTAACTTCACCTCATTGGTCATCACTTTCTCTTTCAGGAAATGATACCTGATGTCTATATGTTTGGTCCTTGAATGTTGCACTGGGTTCTTAGAAATGTTGATGGCACTCATATTGTCACACATGATAGCTATCGGATCACTGCTCTCAATGCCAAAGTCTGCCACTTGACGTTGCATCCAAATAACTTGTGTGCAACTGGTTACCGCAGCTATGTACTCGGCTTCTATTGTCGATAGTGAAACCGATTCCTATTTCTTGCTGTGCCATGCCACCAAACTGTTACCCAAATAAAAAGCACCCCCACTAGTGCTCTTCCTATCATCTATGCTCCCAGCCCAATCTGCATTCGAAAAGGCTGTAAGTGTGAAATTCTCCATCCTTATCATCCACATAGACTATAAGTAGAGTAACCTTGTCACCAACTCGTCTGATGAACAAGGTGTGATCAGCATTGCTCTGCTTATAACCTGCTGAAATCATAGCCTTATGAAATCTGCCGAGCCAGGCCCTAGGTGACTGCTTCAACCCATAGAGAGCACGTTTCAGCTTACAAACTTTGCCCCTAGTCCTATCATCAGGGAAGCCTGGTGGAATGTCCATATATACCACCCAAGATTTGCAGCACAAGATAATAACACCCTAATAATGTTGAGCTTTGCCACTAGTGCAAAGGTCTCCTGGTAGTCAACTCCATAAGTCTGAGTGAACCCCTTTGCAACCAGACGGGCCTTATACCGATCCACTGAACCATCAGCCTTCTGTTTGACTATGAAGACCCATTTAGATCCCACTGGTTTTTTCCCTGGAGGAAGAGCCACAAGATCCCACGTGTTTTTTTTGTGTAGTGCTCTCATTTCTTCCAACATTACAGCCTTCCACTTTCCATTTGTATATGCTTCTTGCCAATTTTTTGGAATAGAGATAGAAGAAAGAGAGGATACAAAAGCACGAAAAGAAGGAGAAAGAGAACTATACGAAACAAAGCGAGATATGGGATGTAAAGTGCAAGTCCTAGTACCTTTGCGATGAGCAATAGGTAGGTCAGAAGGAGAGGGATTACTAGGAGATGAAGAATCCAGGTCTGGAGCCGACAATTGGATGGATTTTGGTGCTACTGTGGGTTGCAACTGCCGTCTGTTGGATCTGTCCCTTGTATAGGTGATGATGTTGGAGTTGTCGTCGATTCTCTACTGAAATTCACCAATAGTCCTCTAGACTGGAGTCAGCTCCCCATGAATAGGGACATTGTCAACACTATTTTCTATGGTCTCCCCCTGTACAGGATTCCCATTAGGTGAGGGAGGAACAGCCAGAGGAAGTGGGGCATCCAAAGTAGGCTGGGGAGTAGCCGTGGGTGGTGGTAAAGTAGGCTGGACAGTAGCCTGAGGAACCTCTGGTAGAGGAATCTCAAAAGGCACATCTTCACTAGAACTCTCCCCCTGAAGAGGTGGCGAAGAATAGTAAGAAAGGCATGGAAAATAACATCCATACTAACCACGGTACGGCGGGAAGGGGGATGGTAACACTTGTAACCTTTCTGGGTCAGAGAATAACCCAAGAAAATACAGCGAAGGCCCCGAGGTTCAAGTTTGCCAGGAGATCTAATATCCCTAGCATAACACACACCACCAAACACCTTGGGGGGCACAATAAAGGAGGAATGGCCCAGCAAAACATCAAAGGGGCTATGAGACTGAAGAACCCGAGAAGGTAGCCTATTGATGAGATAGGCTGCAGTGAGGACCTCATCCCCCCAATATTGAGATGGGACATTCCTCGCAAACATCAAAGCCCTGGCCATCTCTAACAAGTGGCGATTCTTACGTTCCGCCACACCATTTTGGGCAGGGGTATCAACACAACTAGTTTGATGAAGGATGCTATAGTCAGCAAGATACTTTTGAAATTGGGATTCTGTATATTTCGTTCCATTATCACTTCTCAATACTTTGAGAGTAGCCTGGAACTGAGTTTGAACCATCTTATGAAAATACTGAAAACATAAAAAAACTTGATTTTTCGTATGCAAAGATACACCCATGTATGCCTAGAATGACAATCTATGAAAGAGACAGACCAACGATGGCCAGAAATAGACGGTTTGCGACTAAGGCCCCAAACATCAGAATGCACCAAATTAAAACAAAAAGAACTCCTTTTATTAGAAATGGGATAATTTGAACGTGTCTGTTTGGCCAGAACACACGCCTCACAAAAAAAGTCATCCTTAGTACGAAGGGTGACCAAACTAGGAAATAAATGAGCTAAAATTCCTAAAGGGGGGTGACCTAACCTAGAGTGCCATTGGTAGAGTTCAGAAGAGACCATGGAGTTCTGGTGTAGCAGAGAAGGCAATGGGGGTAGAGAGAAGCGACCATCATCAAGCAGGTACAACCCACCATGCACTTTACCCAATCTAATCGTCTTCCCAGAGTCCAGATCCTGAAACACACAATGAGATAGAAAGAAAGTGACTTTGCAGTTAAGATCACGAGTAATACTACTAATAGAAAGAAGGTTAGTAGTAAAGTTAGGAATGTGTAAAACAGAAGACAAGGGAAGAGAAGAAGTGCAGTTGATGAGTCCTTCTCCAGAAATGGCAGAAAGGGAACCATCAACCACCTTGACCTTGTCTTCCCAGAAGTGGGGGAATATCTGTGAAACAAGCTAGAAGAACCGGTTATATGATCTGTAGCTCCAGAATCGATGATCCAAGGATGGGAAGCTACAGAAGCACAATGACCCCCAAATGCAATACCTGACCGGGCAAAGTATGAACCTGAAGGAGCAGAAGAGCTGGCAGGAGCTGATGTAGTAGAGGCAGCAGTAGCAGAAGACCTGAGCATACGTAGGAGTGCCTGTAGATCGTCCTAGGATAGACCAGTGTCAGTAGCAGGGGCTGCAGTAATAGTTTCAGACTGATGGGCCGTGGTCTTTTGCTTTGTTGTTGTCTTGGCAGCCTGTTTTGCTTCAAAGTCAGTCAGTTTCCCATGAAGCTTCCAACACTTCTCCTTGGTGTGATAGGGTTTGTGACAGTGCTCACAAACAACAGTCCCTGTGGTAGAATCACCAAGAGAAGCAGTACTACTAGGTGCAGGAGTAGCAGGGGCAGCTGCCTTTAGAGCTGATCTGTCAGTTACAGGGTGGTGCAACATGGCAGCCCGACGGTTCTCCTTAGAGGACACCAAGGCATAAGATTGTTCAAGTGTGGGAAAAGGCTTATGGCCCAACACTTGAACACGAATCTGATCATACTCCACATTTAAGCTAGCCAAAAAATCGTAGACTCTAATCTTGCCCACATGCTTCTTATAGGAGGCAATTTCAACAGCGGAACTTGGGTGAAAGTTAGAAAAGTGATCCAACTATTGCCAAAGGCTACATAAAGTAGCATAATATTTAGAGACAGTCAAATCTCCTTGAGTAGTGTGCAGGACCTTCTTCCTGAGTTCATAGACCTGGGCATCATTGCCAAACTGTCCATAGGTTTCCTTGCAAGCAGCCCAAATCTCTGCAGCTGTGTCAAGAAGAAGAAAATTATGCTGCAGTTTTGTAGTCATAGAGCCAATGAGGTAGGACATAAGAACTCCATTGTTGGTCAGCCACCTATCTCGAGCAGTTTCAATCTCAGTTGGCATAACACTGGTGCCAGTAATATGACCAGTAAGGCCACGGCCAGCAATGGCAAAGGAAGCTGACCGAGACCAAAGTAAGTAGTTAGTGCCATCCAACTTGATTGGATTAGGAGTAAAAGTATGATAATCAGATTTGTTGTGTCCATCACCAACAGTAGTAGCAGTCAAATCCACTGAGTCACCCATGAAAGCAGTAGAGAAGCCCAATCACAGAGAGAGGCTGTTACAAAGAAAACCCCATAAAAACCTACAGTTTAAGGGTTGATAACTGGAGGAGAATTCCCTGATAATGATATAATATGAACCCCCAAATAGCAGCAACAGCAGCAAAGTGGATCCCTTGGATTGATTTTTCTAGAGTTTAAAAAACCCTGAAAGAGCTGAAATCGATGTAAGGGAAAAAAGGAGAACAAAACCGTTGTAGATGGATAAAAAAATAGGATATAATAGTCTTCTAATAATGCTAAAATACCTTGCCAAAAAACAACAGCAACAGAAATCTGCAAACCCTAGATCGATATTGGTCAGGGTTTTGAAAAAAACCCTGGAATGCTGAAATCGACAAAGGGTGGAAGATGCCCAAAACCTAATCTGTTGCAGGTCCAACCAAGGTTGAGTGTTGCTTTATCAATAGAGAACAAGCCTTCAAAAACTCAGAATCAATCGAAGTCACCAGCCCCTAGATCGATAGTTGTCAGGGTTTTAGAAAAAACCCTGTTTTTGAGAAAAAATCGATCTTAGGGGGTCTTGAACTGATCTGATGATAGGAATAGATGTCGGCCTGCTGCAATTCTTGGTCTTCAAAGGGAGGAGTGATCCCTTGTAGCAAAGATGGAAACAATCCTAAAAAAACTGAAGAAGCCAAATATCGCAGACAGCCAATGGTCCCTATCGAGCAGGAAATCAAATCATAAAAAAAGAGGTAATGGAGGGCAGCAACTAGATCTTGTAGATCACCTCATTAGTGCTGCCCTAGTGGGAGAATGAAGAGCAAGGGAAGAGAAGGCATCAACCAAGAAGAAATAGAAAGGAAGGGCTGAGCTCGAGAATGGAAGAGGAGGGAAAGGGGGGAAGGTCCCTAATTCGAGATTTGCTTTGATACCTGTAGACACTGAATTTTTTCACCCCCGGCAATGATGACAACAGGACATGGACAAACATCGGTATCTCTCTCAAGAAGGACTCTTGTCTCTACATCTGAACCAAATCACCCTAAACATCCCTAAAATGGCTTATCAGACCCTTTTACTAAACGTTGAATGAGGTACTTGATTTCTATGGCGTCATGAAGGGGTGTGACATCAGTCTGCTGACGTCACCCACGGCGTCGTGGAGGGCTTATCCGGCCAAGGGTGAGGGTCCCCCCTCCCTATAAATAGGAGGGTCCCCCTCCCTCATTTCGAAAGCTTTTCTTGGGTAAGGAGACCCTCCAGGACTTGTTTTGCCCCCTTTTCACCCTCTTTTTTCCCCGTCTTTCCCTCATGAGTATATGAGTGAGTGGAGTTCTTCGACGTGGGTAGATCCTTTGGTTACCCATCCAAACATAGAGCGATTCTTCTCTTAGGTATTGTTATCCCATCAGTGTACGAATAACGAAAAACCCCCTTCACAGCCGTTATTCTGTCTGTATACAGATAACGAGAATCTCTTATATAACCATTACTCTGCCCGAAGTCTTAGTGACAAAACTCATCTCGTATAGCCTCGTTCTGTCTGACAAGAGAGAGACAAGCCGATCGTCCGTCTCCACCTGAGCCTTGGGACATCACATATTTTGCACTTGGTGCGCTTTCAGTTATTTCGTGTATTTCTTGACAGGTATCTGTATCTTTCCTTCTTATTATTTTTGGCATAATATAGACAATTAAAGTAACTCGTTTTAGTGTATATGGTAAATGATTTTTCCTTCTTTGTCATGATTAGTGCATTATAACTTAGCTTTACATGTTAGTATAGGATACATTATTAAGAGAGAATATGCGAAAACCAGCATCTAGTAGAAATACCGGTTTATCTGGGCGAGGTGGGTGCCTAACACCTTCCCACCCTCGTAACCTGACTATTTACCCTGAATCTCTGACCAGACCATATGAAATCACGTAGCCCTTTCCGCTAACCCCGGATGGGGATACGCCCATTGGGTCATAGGCCCTAACCTTAGGTGGCGACTCTATTTCTTTATAAAGCATGATCCCAATCCCCATGATTATATATCGGAACAATACGCCGTTATTCATCGAAGCCAATCCTTGTAGCCATAAGGCTGAGGAACCCTTGTCCCGAGGACCACAATACTTACAATACCATGTTAACAGACCAGAACTAGGCTGAATGCTTGGATGATTTAGTCACCCCAAGCATACTCTTATTTATAAGGATGATAAAATAATAAAATCTGTACATAGGCGATGTGGGACTAAACCACATACACAAAACAGTAAAATAACAAGGAAAAAGTCCAGAATACCCCCATGGTATTCTGGCCTATATATCAACAGTTTGTTCAGAGTCAATGTGAAACTCACCAATTCTTGTTTTTTAGACCATAAGTTCGGACAACTAAACATAACTCTAGAATTTTTGTTTATTATCTTCAATATTGGCCTTTTTATTTCTTCTTAGATTTAGACCAACCATAACCTTAGTCCCTACTCAATCGAAGAAGAAGAAGAAGGAAGATATTAAATTAGAAAATACAAGAGAGGCTCGCCTTGACCAGGTTTGACTCACCTAAATCACTAAATTTTGAAAAGGGCGAGTCGAGTCGAAAAACCTAATTCTGCTATCATACTATGTATGAGAAACTATCATGCTATCAGGCTACTTCGAAATTGCGCCCAAACACAAGAAGGAAGGGCAAAATGATTCCCTCGCCCAAACCGCCGGTGCCCACCACCTGTTTAATTTGTTTTCTCTCCCACAGACCTCGCTGCATTTCATATCCACCACCATCAAATTGGGGAACCCAAAATAATGGACCCCACTCCAAAAAATCCAGAATTATAAAATATCCTTGGAAATGATGGACCCCACGCACAATTTCCCTAAGAACAGCAAATCTCACAAATCCAAGTACCCAGCACACGCTACAACCCCAAAACCCCGTTTTTCTCTTTTTAGCTTGATTGGAGTTAGGGTTGATTCGAGCAAACATCAACTTTGATTTTCTTAATCTAGCCTCCAATCTCCATCATCATAGCAAGCATGGGTAATCGCTAAACACAAACTACTAGATTCATTCAGATTTGTGAATACCATATATCAATTCAAAAAAAAAAAATTAGAGATAAAATAAATGCTAACTAATGAGATGATTACAGTAGTTTCCACTTCCTAGTTCCTAATTCTCAGACTTCAGGGATCTTAAAGGTTAAAACCCCCAAATTGAATCATTATTACTAATTTTCCATTTTCATCTCAATAATGAGAAATGCTCTTCTTCATCATCTATCTGAGAGAGAAATCTTTGAGCAGCTTCCGAACCTGCTCAAGCGTCACGAACAAAACCATAGTAAAGGGGCCTTGCCTTGATATCGTGGGAATAAAACCCTTATACAGAGCCATTGGACCCTCAGTCCTCACTGTCTTCAAAGCACAATCCATGGCCCTGGAATAGGGCGGCTCAACCACTGCCTCCACCTTCATATTCAGCACCCTTGTCTTAATCACATCCACCGGATTCGACGCTACCGCAGCTACAAACCCAGCAGCAAAGCTCGCAGTCACATGGGTACCAAGCCCATCTTTCATCACACCATTCCCAGGTATCATCTCCTTCACCTGATCATCTGTCACAAGCTGTGATGTCGTCACGATCATGGCTCTGTTCACCGTCAATGAATGATGATCCTGTCCATCTTCGAGGATGCCCTAATGGTTTTTGAAACAGCAGCCGTGGCTGCCCCTTTTTTTTTTTTTTGTGTTGCAGGGAAGAAGGGGGTAAATCTGTCACTTCATTAAATCTTAAGGGTAATTTAGGTATTACAAAAAATTTAACCTATGATATCATCACTAAACTGACGGATAGGACCTACTTGAAAGAAATGGTACATTGCAGGGAGTGTTCAAGTAATTGTTTGAAAAGTGGAGAAGAATAAATAATTAGGCCATAGTTTAGGGGGTGTCCAAGTAATTTTCTCTATATTTAATCTCAAAAAATGGAAACATTATGGAAAGAATAAATTATAGCTGGATTCTGTAAAATAATTAAATATTTAGAAGATCCATCACACTTCTTGTACCCATGCAAACTTGTTTATGGAAAGATTTGATATAGATCTTAAAAACCAAGGAAAAATCATACCACCTCATTCATGTAAAATTTCTGTTAATTTGGTAACACCAGGATTTGGGCTGTAATTGTCCATCTTCATTGAGTATGAAATGATATATATAGATACATTACATGTAACGGCTAGCAAGATCTGTTGCCTAATCTATTGCCTAATTTAATTTTGAGAATAAAGTCGTACAATCATACTTTACATAAATAAATACAAAGATAAGAATGGAGGATGTGGCATGCGTTAGCATGATAATACTTCCCCTTAAGTTGGAGCGTGGAGATTTCGAATGCCCAACTTAGATGATAGAAACCGCAATTGGTCTTATTCAAATGCCTTAGTGAATAGATCAGCTATTTGTTGACCTGTAGCCATTTTTCTTGGTTGGATCAGGCCGGTTTGTACCTTCTCACGAACGAGGTGACAGTCTATTTTGATATGTTTCTTTCGTTCATGGAAAATCGGGTTGGCCGCAATATGCAATGCGGCCTGATTATCACAATACAGTGAAATAGGAAAGGAACAACTGAGGCCAATGTCACAGAACAAAGAAGTGAGCCATGTAATTTCACAAGTGGCATTGGCCATGGCACGATACTCGACTTCAGCAGAATATCTAGATATGGTGTGTTATTTCTGTCTTTCAAGAGACCAAACTCGAACCGAGGAGAACACAATATCTGGTGGTCAAATGTCGTGTCATCGGGTAACTGGCCCATCCCGAATCACAATAAGAATGGGGTTGAAGATCGGAAACTGCTAAAAAAAAAAGAAGCCCTGACCCGATGTGGATTTCAGGTAATGCAGTAAACAATGAGCAGCATCAAGATGCGGTTGTCGTGCTTGATGCATGAATTGACTGGGAATGTTTACTACTTGAACAATGTCAGGGTGTGTGACACTGAGATAAATCAAACGCCCCACCAGTCGTCGATAAAAAGAAGGGTCTGATAGAGGATCACCCAAGTCATTAGTGAGCTTGAGATTCTGTTCCATGGGGGTAGTTGCAAGGCGAACACCAGTATAACCACTGTCCTGAAAGATATCAAGTACATATTTCCATTGACATCAATAGAGACCCTTAGGTGAGCAGGCAACTTCAATGCCCAAAAAATAATTCAATGGTCCAAGATCTTTGATGTGAAAATTTTCATTGAGCATCGCTTGAACCTATTGAATTGATGTATCGGATCCCGTGATTACAATGTCGTTAGTCAACTTATAAGAGGAAAAAAATAGATGCACCGGCCCACCGTAATATGAATAAGTAGTGGTCAGCCTTGGAATGAGTAAAACCAGAGGTGCATAATGCCATTCAAAATTTAGAGAAACATTGGTGTGATGCTTGTTTAAGACCATATAAAGATTTATATAAACAACACACCATTGACGACCCTTTTTGGCGACAGCCTGGTGGTAGCATCATGTAGGCCTCTTCATTGAGGTCACCATAGAGGAACGCATTGTTGATGCCCATTTGATGAAGAGGCCGCCCTTGAGCAGTGGTGATAGCAAGTAAAACACGAACAAGGACAAGTTTCACCACCAGAGCATAAGTGTCATGATAATCGACACCTTCAAGGCACCTTGTAACGCTCAATAGAGCCATCCAACTTCCGCCCAATTTTGTATATCCATTTTGAACCAATTGGTTTCTTTCCCGCGAGAAGGGGAACAAGAGACCAAGTGTTGTTGGTAGTCAAAGTTATAATTTAGGATTGCATGGCTGCTCGCCATTCGACAAATTTTATAGCTTCAACAAAACTGGGAGGTTCAATGTGAGATGTAAGAGTGGTAAGAAATGTCAAGTGTGAATGTTTAAAACGATTATAAGTGAGAAAATTGTGAAAGGGATGGGGGTGAAATGAACCTGTAGCTTAAGAAGACGGTGGCCACGGAATAAGAGAGCATGCATAATCTTGTAAATAACGTGGGACTTGTTGATTTCTTTATAGCCGGGCACCGGTTTGAGGAATGGGGCTTGGTTAGGTTTGATTTTCAGGTGTATAGTTGGGACTGGATTGAGTTTGGGTTTCGGGTGTAGGAGTTGGGCTCGATTGGGTTGTAGGTGTAGTGATTGGGGTGTCATGATTGGTAGGTGTTAATGAAGTTGGAAAATTAATTAGAAAAGTAAAAATTCTGGAATCAAGAATTGTAGGTTTAAGGTATTATTGGAAAACCAGGTTTTTTTATTCTGATCCCTCCGGTCAAAATCCTGGTGAATCGACCTGGTTGATGAGGCATAAAACACCCCACCTATCAGAGGCTGCCACGTGGCCGACCCGACCTCAGTCCGAGAACCGAGTTGGGCCGAGCAGGAAATTGGGCCGCCCCATATCCGATAAGTCACCTGACAAAGCCTGGTTTGAGCGAGCTGGCCGGTAGCGGAGGCCGAGATTATACGGGTCAGCCATAGACTCCTAGCCGACCTCATGGCCGAGATCGACCTCCTCCCGGGCCGACCTCCATTGCCGACCCCACGGGCAAACCTCGTAGGCCGAGCCCTCCTCCATGGAGGCTCTCATAGCACCCCACCGGGGATCTCCGGGCCACGTCAGCACATCCCGAGAATCACGGGATAAGGACCAAACCACGATCCCAGCGCAACACGGAATCACACTCTACATGGACTTTTACCTTAATAAGAGTCCGACCCCGAAAATAACTCTCCACTCCGCTCTACGCGAGAGAACCTTCCGAAAGAAGGACTCCTACCATACTAGGACTCTCCCAGCCGTCTCATCTCCTCCTTACTCTATAAATACCCAGGTATGGAGCTCTATTCGACATCTTGCTTTTTACTACGCAGTTACGCTATCGCGTTGAAGACCTGACTTGAGCATCGGAGAGTCCTAGTCCGGAGCCACCCCGGCCCTCCTGCGCTCATTGCTTGGTTTTTGCAAGTTCATCCACGGGCGAACCAACTACCGGAGGTTTTCATACGCAACACTGGTCACACTTGGTCAGGCTGAGTCTTGTGTTTTCTGATTTATATATATATATATTCAAAAGGTTTAGCTGAACCACTTCGATAAGTAGTAAATTAGATCATAAAATCTTAGATGTTTACTAGCTAATGTGATATATTTCAGCAACAGAGAAGAGATTTCGAGGACACACGATTCATTTTACGATACAGAAAGGAATTGACTCAAAGTGAAATTCACTTTTCAATCTGGGGTCTTCTGTCTCACTTTTTGATTGATGATAAAAGAAAATAATATAATAGATTAATTGGAACTTTGTTTGAGATGGTTAGGCGGCTAGGGTCTAGGGAATAAAGAAGGGCTTTTGTGAAGTAGGCAATAGGGACGGTTGTGTTACTTTTTAGAGTCTATATAATAGATTAATAGAAACTTTGTTTGAGATGGTTAGGCTGTTAGGGTTCAGGGAATAGAGAGAGTTTTTTTGTGAAGTAGAGAATAGGGAAGGTTGTGTTACTTTTTAGAGTCTTTTAGTTTTTTTTTTTGGGAAATTTACACATACCCCCTGAGGTTTGATGAAAAGATATTTTCACACCCCAGGTTAGGAAAATTCTGCGTATCTCCCTGAGGTTTGCAAACGGTAACAGATAAGTCCATTCCGTCAGTTCATGACTAACACTGTTAAAAAGTAGACTTGAACTGACGGAATTGCCCTTAAAAAAAAAAACCTGCAACTCCTCTTCCCCAAATCGATTGGAGAAGATGAGTTACAGGTATCCCATCAATTGCTCCATCCATGGTTTCTAATGGAACATCTTCGGTGAGGTTTCGGTTTCCAGTTTTCAAAAACAAGAATTATCAAAGTCAATTAATGGTCAGCCATCAGGCGAGGCAAAAAAAATTCAAAACTTTCAAGAAAGAGAAGAGGAAAGCAATCATACCAGCAATTTTTCTAAAAGAACAGAAAAGAATTTCAAAACTTTTAAGAAAGACCAGAGGAAAGTAACCATCACACCAGCAATTTTTTGGAAAGAGCAGAAAAGAATTTTGAAATTGACCAGAAATTTTCAAGAAAGAGCAAAGGAAAGTAACAGACCGAGAGAGTAAATGTACTCCTGAAGCTTCTGGCACCAAAGCCATTGCGACTCCTCCGTCAAATGTATCTGGTGTTTGATTTTCTGTAATTTTTACAAAGAAGGATTGTTGATAGTAGCATCCGAATGTTTCTTTAGATTGTTCATGGAAATTGTTTATGATAATGGGATCCAGTCATTCCGATGCTTGAATCGAAGCCTTATTGTTGAGCAGAGAACATTTCTTTGCTCCACTATTTGTCATCTCGATTTCATAGGGGTAACCCAAGGTTCTGGAATAGCTTATTTGCGTAGGAAACCAAGAACTCCAAATTGCAGATAGATAGAGGGCTCTGATTGCCCTCAAATCAGAATCGAATCTCCCTTGGTATAGAGAGAAGGTTATCCTAGAATTTTGCACCAATTCGATTACAAATGAGTAAGATCTTGAAAAAACCCTTTCCATTCATCTATAAAGTTGAAGAAGCCTTAATCTGAATCTAGGGTTTCTGCGAAAGGAGAAGATTTTGCCGTATGCACATGGTTTTTTTTTCACTTTGTAATTGTTGATGTTGCTGCCTCATTAATTAAAGATCTGATCATATCTATTATGTTCCCTGCGGTACCATGCTCTTTATGATGCTAGTCTGCCATATTGCTGGATTTTCTTTTCGAACCCTAGTCATAAACAAGGATTACGCTGAGGCGGTGAAGACAGCGGTTGCTGAGGCGGTAAAGGCGGCGGTGGAAGCTTCAAAGTCGGTTGTAGATGCTCCAAAGGATTTGGCAGAGGTGGCGAAGACGGAGACGATGAGTGTAGTGCTAAGTTGGCGAATGTGGAGGAGGAAACAACAAAACTAGCTAAGATGCGAAGGTGGAGAAGGAGACGACCAAGATGGCGAAGATGGTATCCAATATTGCCAAACTAGATGGCGAAGATGTAGTCCGGATCACAACTCTTGTTCCTTTCTTTAATTTCTTTGTTTTTCCCCATTTATCCATGAATTAAAAGACCTTTTTAAACTTATTCTCTATAAAACCTACAACTCATCTTCCCCAATCGATTTGGGGAAGAGGAGTTGCAGGTTTTTTTTTGTAAGGGCAATTCCGTCAGTTCAAGTCTATTTTTTAACAGTGTTAGTCATGAATTGGCGGAATGGACCTATCTGTTACCGTTTGCAAACCTCAGGGGGTATGTAGAATTTTCCAAACCTGGGGGTTGAAAATATCCTTTCGTCAAACCTCAGGGGGGTATGTGTAAATTTTCCTTTTTTTTTTTAACCAGGCTCGGTGAGTTTTTCAAGACTCAGCAAAAAACACCGAATCAATGTGGACTCGGCCTGAGTCTTGTTTTTTTATTTTTTAACACAGGACGAGTCTTTAAGACTCATGACCAGGTTTCCCATTTTTTGACCCAACTCGGGCGAGTTTTTTTGGTCAAAACTTGGTTTGCCAACAATGGTATAAGGTGATAATTAAGTAGCTAGCAAATAACAACTCAGACAGCCCCAAATTTCTGGTTGAGTATAGATCTAAACATGGCTCTGATTTCCCAAAGTCTTGGAGAAATCAGATTATTGACTTAAGTTTAAATTACATATTAGTATATACTGAACTAGAATATAAAACAGAGCGGCCACTAATTTTTTTTTTGGTATCAAGCAGCAACTGATTTGATGAAACATAAATTAAACCTTGAATTGATGCTTTTGATCGCAGATTGATTGTCTCTTTCTTTACATCTCTCAGTCTCTATCTCTCTCTCTCCCTCCCTCGTAGTCTCTATCTCTTTCCCTCAATCTCTCTCTCTCTCTCTCTCTCTCTCTCTCTCTCTCTCTCTCTATATATATATATATATATATATATATATATATATATATATTATATTATTATATAAGTGCACGAACTCATGCTTCGTGACTATTTTTTCATTTGACTATTTTACCTTTTTTTAAAAATTAAATACCTTCCATTCCTTATTTTATTTCTTTTATTTTTTCCATCTTTTATTGAAATTCTCGATACCCTTTATTAATTTTTTTATGATAAAAAAAGGGGAAAGATTTCGTACACGGTCGTGTAAACTGTGTACAAAATTTTTCCCCCCTTAACTTTTTGCTTTTCCCCAAAATTACTTTTCATTCACCGTATCTCACTTCTTCCGTCTCCGATGAAGCCTAGCCAATCCGAAGCAGCTTCATCGTCGTCCACAACAATCAGTAGCAAGAGAGAAAAACAAAAATCAAAACCAAAATCAAAACGAGGAACCGAACAACTCTGCAATTCCCATCCCCGTATCTCTCTTCTTTCGTCTCCGATGAAGCAAAAAAAAAAAACCAAACAACTTTCGTTTGTTTCGTACTCTGCAACTCCGTTTACCGAAAAAAAAATAAAAATCTCTGCAATTCTTTTTTTTCAAATACGTTCTTAAGAGGTTGTGACGGTTTTAAAAGAAACTTAAAGGAGAGAAGAAACATCATTGGATTACTAAATAGTGAATCACTGTTATTCCTAAATTGTTTTCAATAGTTTTTTTGATAAACTAAAAAACCTGGAGAAGAAGAGAAGAGAAACATAATTGGATTCCTAGAAACACAGAGGGGAAAAAAAACCCAACAATTTTTTGTTTGGTGTCAATCTGACACTCTAATTTTTTGTTTTATGAAATCACCCAAAATTCTGGATTTTTAATCTCAGATTCTTATTTGAGAGATGAAAAATCAGGGTGAGTGAGAGAAAAAAAGAAAACGAGAAAGGGAGAATAAGAAATCAGGGGTTTGAGAGTGAAATCAGAAAAGGAAAAGGGAAAGAGATTGAGAAGCATCTCCAGCGTTTGGGTTTCTGAATTCCTCTCTAATCTGGACGTCATGTGGGGCACCGCTTGGCCAAAAATGAGAGCTCAAGCTTGATTGCACCGTTCCAGAGGTGAATTTTTCATCGGAGGTCGCGGATTACAATTACACATATTTGGATACATGGTTTGCGCTAATCATTCCAACTCAGAATATTGGAATTTTGTGAGTTACAGTCTTCTTCGTCGTCATCCTCGCTTGTCGTCGCAGGTCCTAGTTTCTGATGTATTGAGTGGGAAGTTCACTTGGAAGGTTCGTGAATAGAGGAGAGAGAGAAAATTGTGAATGAAACGTAATTTTGAGGAAAAGCAAAAAGTTAAGGAGGGAAAAAGTTTCATACACGATTTACACGACCGTATACAAAATCTTTCTCTTAAAAAAAATAATAAAAAACATAAAAAAATAAACAATCACTCAAACCTAAACCCTCTCGGTCTCCCTCTCCACGATCTCCTCTCTCCCAATCTGTTGGTCTTTTTTTTCTCCCCTCAAACCTAAACCCTCTACCAATCTCCAAACTCAGTCCCGATCGAAGGAGAGTATTCTTGCTATCGTCTCTCCGTCTCCCTCTCCGCGATCTCCTCTCTCCCAATCTCCTGAACTTTTTTTCTCCCTCAAACCTAAACCCTTTCCCAATCTCCCAAACTCCGTCTGGATTTAGTTCAACGTCACCCCTCTCTCTCCCTCCCTCAAACCTAAACCCTCTCCCACTCCACGATCTCCTCTCTCCCAATTTCTTTTAATTTCTTTTTTTTCTTTTTTCTTTTTTCTTTTTTTTTTTTTTTTTAAAGATTTAGGGTAAAATGATCATTCCTGTTTTGTCTGATGATTTCAATTCTGGAATCTGAACTTTGTGTTTTCTAGCATTCTGTTCAGGTTTGTATTTTTGACATTCTTTTTGCTTCTATTTAAAATTGTTTCATTTTTCTCTTTTATGAATCTTTAGGTATTGAATGCACACATTGCCGGTGCAATAACCGTCAAGGTCCCTCTCACACCATCAATCTACCTCTCCATATTTCTCTGTTTGTCAGTCTATCCTTCTGTATCTTTTTTTAATTGTTGGGACATGGATGTGAATATGTGATCCTAGAGATACAGTTTCTAACCATCTTCTTTAATGCACAGAAATATTTCTCATAGTATTTACCTAATTTCTGCAATCGCAACATAAATATTCATGCCTTTTGGCGAATTTTGATCTCTCAGCCTTCTATTCATTACAAGTCTGCATAATAAAGAATGAAAATTTTGTTAGGCATTGAAGAAACCATTCCCTCATATCCCAATGGTTGCATCTCAGGGCATAACAGTAGGTTCGTAGTTTGAACCATACAATACTTATGCTATTTTTATTTTGTTTTATTTCGTCTTAGGTGAGTAAGAGGGGCTTAGGCAGAAAATCAACCTGCTACATGATGTCCTATAAAATTAAGAGATAAGGTGGTGTCAACCGTCAGTTTCCTCTTCTATAATGGGAGATGTATGGTTTGAGAGGGACAAAAATAAAATAAAACCATCGTCATCATTAAGAAAGAAACTGTAGTTCAGGCGCTCAATAAAATTCATCCAGACTAGGAATGGCTTCCAAAAATAGATGAATCAGAAAGCACTCAACTATTTTAAAACGACGTTGGTTTTCCAATGACTGAAAAATTGATTCACGATGTAAATTGATCATGTCCTTGAGTGAAACTCTGTAACAATTCTAATGGATTCAAACTAATGCCATAGTAGATTTCAGAATCCCACCCTCAAGCTGAACCGCAGGGCTTAAACCAGCAGTTTGAAATCTTCTATAATCTCCAAGTAAATCTCATTAGTCCCAATTTCAGTGTAGTCAAGCAGTTTTGCTGCAGTTTGGCAAGTAAGCTTGGTACTTGAATTGGGGCCTAGCCCCTCGCAAGGTTCTAAAACTCGGGTCTCGGTGGCATCTCGGCACAGCCAGAAATCGAGTCGAGCCTGCATTTTTTTTTTTTTTTTTGTTTGACTCGGACCCCTAACTCGGTGGGTTTTACACATATTTTGGGTCTGAAACTTGGTATTCAGTCTATTTCAGGTCATTTAAACACAATGGTTTGCCCAGATTTCCCAAAAAACAAGTCCAAATATGAGTTTCACTTTGGACCATAGGTTGGTAGGCGACGAATCGTACTAAAACAACCTACTCTACGCATAATTTAGTAAACATAGCAAATCAGCAATCAAAACATTCTAATTAGTACATATTAATCAAAACATTCAAACAAAAAGTACATTACATCAATGTTCATTGAATTTGTTACATAAAATGTGATCGAGCAATAAATTCATCCCCATATTGATGCACAAAGAATTCCCATGTCATGGAATTACTTTGGTAGCCCATTCTACAAATAGGTGATGATTTTTGGACTGTTGGAGTTGAATCTTCAATTTAACACTTGAATCTCACTTGAAACCATGCAATGCACCCAAGATTTGAAGGAAATAGAAAGAAATTTGAGGGAGAGGGTTGTTTTCCCCTTTCTTTAGAGCTGTGGACAGAACTCAACAAGATTTTCGAGTTCTGTCCAGAGCTTAGTTTAAGTGGTTTTGTTAGATGGGTCAACTAGGCACAAAAAATGGGTCAAACACACATATCCATAATACATACCGAGATCTCGGCGAGATATTGCATTTTTATAACTACAAAAATCAGGAAAAAAATAAGGAAATTGGACCGATTTTGTTTTCCAACTATGCTATCGCACAAAAAAGGGGAAACAAACATGTTCCTAAGTTTATTGAAAATAAAATGGAAAATATCTCTACCAATTGAATAGGAAACCTGTTTATGAGTCATGAAGACTCGCCTAGGTTAAAGTAATTACCAGACCAGGTTCAGGTCAATCCGAGTTTTCATTTGGCTCAGTATTTTTGTTCAGAGTCATGCACAATTCATGTGTTTGACATTTTTTTACATAGCCATATACTATTCATAGAACATGAGTTTGGTTAACAAATAAACAACTTTAAGAAATGACCAGACCAGGTTCATGTTGGTCCGAGTTTTCATTGACTCGGTATGTTTCCTCGAGTCATGTTAAACTCATTGAGTCTGTTGTTTTTTTTTTTTTTTTTTTGGGCCATATACTATTCATAAACCATAAGTTTGGTCTACGACTAAACAAAACTCTAGAATTTGTGTTCATGTCTTCAATATTAAGCCATTTTTTCTTCTCACAAGTGAAGCAACCATAGCCTCACTCTCTCATCATTCGGAGGAGGAGAAAAAAGAAGATATAAAATAAAAAAGGAAAAAAGGACTCGTCTTGATCAAGTTTGACTTGCCCAAGTCACTAGGTATTGAAAAGGGCGAGTTGAGTAGAAAAGCTTGGTTTTCCAACCATTATATATGGAAAAAAGAAGGTTGCCTGCGGAAGACTGCGCCAGACACAGAAAAGGTGAAATAACCATCTCACCCCACCTCCCCAAATGAAAAAGCTCACCCCTTGTTGGATGCCCATGTGCACACTTTCATTGGCCCCCATGCATGTTGGTGCAAGGGCCATGCAGCCTGACAGTGATTCCTCTCCGGATATGTAAATGCACATAGGGAGAGGGTTCCAGATCTAGAGGTATGGAGAACCCACCACTAACCAAGGGCGGGTTATGGTTCGTCAAGAGGAGAGAGAGAGAGAGAGATAAAATTAAGTTTTAACGGTTAATGTATTTTTGACAAGGTTGTTTCTTTATTGTAGCTCAGTATATTTTGATTTTGGTAATATTGTTGGCTTATTCCAGTTTATTTTATTTTTCTAAAGCAGAATTTGAGTTTTCAAAATTTGGGAACAAATAAAATTGTTAAAAGTTGATTAAATTTCCTTAAAAAAGATGTTTCCAAATAATTGAAATTATTGATTTAAAAAATCCATTAAATTTGGAAAACTCTTATTTCTTTGAAAATTTGATAGTCTTCACAGTTCAAATCATGGATTAAGTAATAGGAATCGGATCAGGTGAATCCCCCGATTCAATTCAAAATCAGACACACCCAATTCAAACCCAATCAATGTGAGTCACGTTTTTTCTTATTTTTAATGTAATAAATATGTTTAAATTAATATAAGTCAGTTAAATATAGAAAAATATGGGAAAATCATGGGAAACAAAAAAGTCAAGGAATCACATATCAATGCATTTTAAATTTATACCATTGAACAAAAGAAGGGAGTCAAGGAGTTGGGGGTTTTGTACTATTTTAGAATATGAATTTACTATTTTACTCAACTCATTTTCTATGTAAACAGTTAAGTCTTATTTGACTCGGACGATTTACGATTGAGTCTCGTCATTTTTTATCCTGGCAGAGTCCATAATTCTTGACCAAGTTTTCCAAAATTTTGACTTCATTCAGGTGACTTGCCCCAATCAAAACCTGATCTTCCAACTATGCTATCGCACAAAAAAGGGGAACAGACATGTTTCTAACTTTACTGAAAATAAAATGGAAAATATCTCTAGCAATTAGGGGTGTCAATGGGTCGGGTTGGGCCGGGCCTGCCTAAACCCTGACCCGACCCTAGAGGCCTTAACCGACCCTGACTGACCCGACCCTCGTCAGGGTCAAGAAACTCTCAACCCTGACCGACCCGCCAGGTCGGGCCGGTCGGTTGGTCTTGATTTATGGCACCGTCCACGTGTCTCATTAGACCATGTTTTTGTAACATAGGATCTCAACCTATGGGACAATTAATAAATATGTTGAAAAAATGGCGTGTGTATAAACTCTCTCTCTACGATTGTAATGTGCCCCTCAATAGGCCGGAAGCTTATAGGGGTTACAACTAAATAACAATCATGTCAGTGACTCTTTTTATGGTCCTGATCAAAATAGTAGATGATCTACTCTTTTTATGGGTTCCCACTTCATGATGATGACAAAGCTAGTAGTTATCTCTGTACAATTCTCTTCTGTTTTTTTTGTCAAGAAAATACTTATATTAAGTATATAATCAGCCGGGCTTTATTGACACCCCTACTAGCAATTGAAGGAAAGAAATATAAAAGAACAAAATGTAATGGCTCCAATTGGGGGACCTTATTGAATTCAGTAAAGTTTTATTACAAACAAGAGAATGCGTTTTTGAAGCAAGAATCCTTTTACAAACATCCTTGTTTGCACCCTCTAATGTATAATAGAAGAACAACTCTCCCAAGACTTCTCTTACCAATCAGCAGCGTATTTTCCCAAACAAAACTGAATCAAGCATTGTTTACCAAATTTAATAATCTCCGCGCAACACTCCTCAGATGTAACTGGAGACTTATAAGCATAGGATCTGACAAATACACCACTCTCACAGTTTTGACTGAAGCTCTGGCATTGGCCGGCGGCATTCTCTACCAGTGCAGCGAACATTCCGGCCAAGATCAGCAACAATAGCAATGCTCTAGGAAATGATAAGGCCATTTCACCACCTCACTCTTTTCTTTTCGCCTTCCTCTATATGTTATTTGATGCAGTGACTGAGGAGGGTTGGGAAACGTTTATTTTATAGAACAAGAGAGTCAAAGAACATTTACGGGGCAATTATTATCAGTATCCTACACTTAGCCTATATTTACTAAAACTATTCTACCTTAAACTTTTTTTCAGAAACTACCTTACTTTTAAACTTTTACATCTCCTTCTACGGATCGACATCCTCTACTTCCATCGGTTGTACTTCCATCTTACTTCCACGACTCCTTAGCTTGCCACCTGTCTTTATGAGAATCCAACGGCCTATATTGAATTAATTCAATTTTTTTAAAAAATCTGTTGAGACCTTCTTTGAAGTGGTTTAAACCCCTAAACCAAACCTACTAACCGAACCAGATTTCATTCAAACTAAACCCACTTCTAACCGAACCACTCTCACTCAAACCTAACCCATCTCCATTTCACTCATCCTCATTTCATTTGAACGAAAAGCCCTAAAAGTCTCTGCAATTCATCGCTCCATGAAAACGTCTCTGCAACTTATCGCTCCATTTCATTTGAATCCATGGATAAGAGGGTTGATGGTTCTCCATGGATAGCGTAGTGAGAAGAGCTTCCCCATTTTCCCTTATCTATTTTAGGGTTTTTCTTGCTGGTGGGGGTGGAATTTTTGAAATACCACCGACATCAATAGAAGTACCTCATAAAGATCTTCGTAAATCAATCCCACAAAAAACCCACCAAAGAAAACCCTAGATTCATCAATCAACTGGCAAAATCCCCAAACATGAGCATTGAAATATGAAATAACGGTTGAAGATTCAGAAACGCTGGCTCAGAAAACAAAAACCTAGAACCATCAAATGAGGCAACTCAGCCTTCACACAATCGAATCTTTTCAATCTCCAACTCGTAGAGAAAAAGCCCCATCGGAAAGCCTTTAAGAGGAAAAGAAATTAAAGACTTCCAAACGAAAATTGATTCGTAACCCTAACTCTAGAATCTCCCGAAATCCTCCGAAAACAGGAGGAAAATAGGGTACCAAAGCAATCAAATCCATGAAGAAATCTGAGAAGTTGAAGGGGAGGACATCACTTGAAATCCAATAACCCTAACCCTAAAAGAGCTCCCTAAATCAACCTGGGTTCTTCTAATTCAAGGTGACGGACTGACGGTCAAAATAGAATTAATTCCATCTTAAGAGAGTTTATCTTTGGGAAATGGAAGAAGTGGTGATCATGGATTTCAAGGAGCTATTGAAGGACGTCTTCAAATTCGGATGACGAAGAAGAATCATGGCTCTGTTCTTTCATCCACACACCCAATGCGACTTTTGGGTTCTCGAGCTTTCTTGTATACAGAACCCACTGTGATGGACATGATATAATGGAAAGAATTAATTAAAACCCAAAAATTCAGGACACATTAAGAAAATCGAAGCATTTCTTGTTATTCAGAGTGGAAGTTGAAGGTTTCCTTTATTTATATATACATGTATACATTGCCGCCATATGTGTCATTCGATTGAAACAACAATGGCTTCCCAATGGGCAAAGACCATCAGATTGAAGGTTCTGGTGGACAAGAAGACCAACAAAGTGGTAATGGTTGAAAGCAAAGGTGACTTTGTGGATATTCTTCTCAGCTTCTTAACTATGTCCATGGAGCGATGAGTTGCAGAGACGTTTTCAAGGAGGGATGAGACGCAAAGGTGACTCTCTTGGATATTCTTCTCAGCTTCTTAACTATGTCCATGGAGCGATGAGTTGCATAGCGTTTTCAATGAGGGATGAGACTTTTGGGGCTTTTCGTTCAAATGAAATGGGGATGAGTGAAATGGAGATGGGTTAGGTCTGAGTGAAAGTGCCGCCACCCCCCCCCCCCCCCCCCCCAAGGGTTCGGTTAGAAGTGGCTTTAGTTTGAGTGAAATCTGGTTTGGTTAGTAGGTTTAGTTTAAGGGTTTAAACCGCTTCAGTCTCACTAGATTTTCAAAAATTTTTGAATTCATTTATACATACCGTTGGATTCTCATAAAGACAGATGGCATGCTGAGAAGTCGTGGAAGTAGGATGGAAGTACAACTGATGAAAGTAGAGGATGTGGATCCCTCCTCCTACCCTCATGTTTTTAAATACCTAGATTGCCATTCCTTTTCACCTGGTAACCTGCTAATCTAATTATCGATGAAAGAAACAACCGATTAACAAAAATTGACTTTCCCTCGCCCTCTCTCTCTCTCTCTTCATCTCTTTCCTTCCTTCCCGCCATTGGAGAGCTTAGAGGTCTAAAATCAGACCTGCTGATCGTGCTAGAAGGGACAAGCCTCTGTTCATCTCACTCGAATTCCTTCCAAGGCTAAGTGAAAAATCTGGTTCTTCCATTTCTTGATTGATAAGAACTGTATTTACAGATTCAACTTATCTCAAAAAAATCTCACTGAAAGGATCTCTAACCAAATAGGCTTCCCAAATAGTGCTCTTGACTGGTCTGCTGCATATACCCAAATCTGTTTATTTATTGTTTACTGGATCTGTTTTCTTTCTACTGATTTACATGGTGGGTTGATTTGGTCAGTGACATCATTTGGTTCGATTTGGTTATAACCTTTTAGTTTATAATTTCCATCTTGAAGTGCCTATCTAATCTATCTTCAAATGTTTAGTTGTACCTACTTATTCAATTCATGCCCCTTTTTTTTTTAATGACAGGATAGAGTTTATGCTAAGTATTCAGTTGCAGCTTCAATTCTTCTATACAGGAATAACCTTGCATTGAGCAAAAATGAATGAATTTCATGTCCGGATAAAAAATTGCTTTCACACACAACTTCTTTGATATATTCAATGATTGAGTATTGTCAAAGTGGCGTTCCTTTTTCCTATCTTTTAATCCCTAAAACCTATTGTTGGTACCTTATTGAATGCATCATTAATCTCATCCCAATACGTCTGAGACAGATATTGATCCCATCCTAATACTGATCCTGCCATTGATTACTAGATCCATGATGATGGATGAGACAAAAGGGGGAAAAGAAGGAAAAAGAAAAGATAAATTAACATTTAAATATAATTCAGCAAAAAAAAAAATTAATTTAATCACATTAATATAAATAAGGGGAAGAATTACTTTGTTAGTGGGAGGCATGGTTTGAGGTAACGGATTGGATCGGCCAATTTTGGCGGGATTGGATCCGTATTGATCGAGAACGATCCCGATACCGATACCGATCAAATCTAGCTATACGAACATGGGTAAAAATGTAAAAAAAAAAAAAAAAAAAAAAAAAAAGTTTTTTTAATAAGAAAACAAGGACAAAAGTGTCATATTTGCCTAAGTTTGAGTGATCCCGATCCATATCGGCAGTTCCAATCCCGATTCTATCCGATCCAACCAATACCAAGATCACGAACCATGGTGGGAAGAGTGTTAAAATTTATTAACCGATTGGTTCTTGCTTGGTTCGGTAAAAGCAACTTGTGAGCCACTCATTAAGATTGAATAATTAGATTAGCTTACCAGGTGAAAAGGAAGGGCAATCTAGATATTTAAAAACGTGAGAGTAGAAGGAGATGTAAAAGTTTAAAAGCAGAATAGTTTCTGAAAATAAGTTTAAGGTAGGGTAGTTTTAATAAATATAGGCCAAGTATAGGGTAGTGATAGCAATTGCCCCAACATATATTAATTTTAAGGTCTGTATAATAAAACGTCTTATCATGTAAAAAAGAAATAAATTTTCACGAATCCATATGTGGTAAAACACTTCCATCATTGCTGGATCTTTTACGGTTTTAGAAGTTAGAACACAACCCCCCACCCCCCAAAAAAAATAAAATCCAGCTGGATCGTATATAGAGAATAAAATATTTAAAAGACCCACCACGACTGTTGTACCATGCGAACTTGTTTATGGAAAGATTCGATATACATCTTAAAGACCAACTTGACTTATATAAGAGAGAGATAGATATGTGTTGGGCAATTGGAACATTCTGGAATTGTGTTGTCATTATTTGTAAGATTTGTAGACATTTTGATGATGCGGCAGTGGTTTTTGGTGAGTTGGAAGAATTGAAATGGTCAAACAGGCTTTTACATAGTGTCAAGGGCAATTTGATCATTTGGCAGGGTTATAGTGGTATCCGAGCATGGAGGATGTATATTGACAGTAATTTGGGTCCCTAAAAAGTGTTTGGTAAAGGCCCGAAGCAGCAGGTGAAGCTTTCGTATATCAACAACTACGATTTCATAGGATCGCATAGTGGGATCCACTTTGAGGATATTTTTGGAAGCCTGAGCTAGGCGAAGAAGCATTCACAAGGATTTTAGTTCGTCGAGTCTTGGTTCCAACGCAATTTGTTTCACTTATTTTCAATGTCAGACGAAGAAGTTATGGAGTTTTTCCTGTCATTGCGCAAAAACAAAGCGAATCTGGAGAAAGACGTTTTCTCCATACATAGCCAAATTTTTTGGCTTAAATTTAACGAACATTCTGTAGACAATCGTTTCCCTTTAATTTGATAAAGTTCCAAAATCTCCACGAACGTCGGATCAACATCTAATGCAAGATTCCTCTTGGACGTCGCGGATTGATGCAAGATTCTTTCTAAAAAGAAAGAAGGAAGAGAGAAAGGAAATAAGGGATTAGGTAGTGGAGTGTGACATCAGCATGATGTCACCTCCTATTTCTAACAAAGATGACATTGTGAATTTCTCACGGATGTGTCCTTGTTACACATGGTTTTGTCATGAAGAATCTAGTTATTTACGATTCTACCATTAGTTACCAATTTTGAAGCATCCAACTTTGGAAGGCCGTAACTTGGCCATCCGAAGTCCAAATGGAATGATACATTTTTTTTGAATTGGGTATTTTTTTCGAGAAGAAGCTATTGAAAGTAGTTGCAGAATCGTCTGAGCACATAAAGTCAATGATATCATTGTTTTATGCTCGATGACTCCGTATCGAAGATGGTTTGAGTAGTGAAGCGTACACAAACATGATTTCTATGCGTCAGAGGCTTCATGATTGCTGGATTACTCGGAAAGAGGTAATCCTCGATTGTAAATCCCCCATTGTGAAAAGGGTGAGTCGAGTAGAAAAGCTTGGTTTTCCAACCATTATATATGGAAAAAAGAAGGTTGCTTGCAGAAGACTGCGCCAGACACAGAAAAGGTGAAATAACCACCTCGCCCCCCCTCCCCAAATGAAAAAGCTCACCCCTTGTTGGATGCCCATGTACACACTTTCATTGGCCCCCATGCTGGTGCAGGGGCCATGCAGCTTGACAGTGATTCCCCTCCGGATATGTATATGCACATAGAGAGAGTGTTCCAGAGCTAGCAATATGGAGAACCCACCACTAACCAAGGGTGGGTTATGGTTCGTCAAGAGGGGAGAGAGAGAGAGACAGAGAGAGAGAGAGTGATAAAAGTAAGTTTTAACAGTTAATGTATATATATATATATATATATATTGGTAATACAGTTATGTATTTTTGACAAGGTTGTTTCTTTATTGTAGCTCATTATATTTTGAGCTACAATAAAATTGGGAACAAATAAAATTGTTAAATGTAGATTTAATTTCCTTAAAAAAGGTGTTTTCAAATAATTGAAATTATTGATTTAAAAAATCCATTAAATTAAGAAAATTCTTATTTCTTTGAAAATTTGATAGTCTTTACAGTTCAAATCATGGATTAAGTATTAGGAATCGGATCAAGTGAATCCCCCAATTCAATTCAAAATCAGACACACCCAATTTCGATTACAATCGATTCCTGAGACCCCCCCTAATCCCCTATGGATAGGGCGATCTGATCTAGGATGTTCCGGTTTGGCCCGATTCACCCGTATCAGCTATGAAACTTGCAACTCGATTGAAATGACCAGCCGAATGCTTTTTGATCACATCTTTAAATTTAATGGACTGTAACATCTATGGATAAATTCCACCGAAAAAAAAACCTGGTGATTCGTCCTTGTCAAACCCAGTCAATGCGAGTCACATGTTTTCTTATTTTTTTTTTGGTAAATCTTATTTTTAATGTAATAAATATGCTTAAATTAATAAAAGTCAGATAAATACAGAAAATATATGGGGGGGGGGGGGAAATCAAGGAATCACATAGCAATGCATTTTAAATTTATACCATTGAACAAGAGAAGGGAGTCGAGGAGTGTTGGGGGTTTCTTACTATTTTAGAATATGAATTTACTATTTTACTCAACTCATTTTCTCTGTGAACAGTTAAGTCTTATTTTGACTTAGACGATTTACGGTGAGTCTCATCATTTTTTATCCTAGGAGAGTCTACACCACTCTTGACCAAGTTTTTCAATATTTTGAGTCCATTCAAGTGACTTGCCCCAAACAAAACCTGGTTTTCCAACTATGCTATCGCACAAAAAAAGGGAAACAAACATGCTTCTAAGTTTACTGATAATAAAATAGAAAATATCTCTAGCAATTGAAGGAAAGAAATATAATAGAACAAAATGCAATGGCTCCAATCTGGGAGACCTTAATTATTGAATTCAGTAAAGTTTTATTAGAAACAAGAGAATGCGTTTTTGAACCAAGAATCCTTTTACAAACATCCTTGCTTGCTTGCACCCTCTAATTTATAAGAGAAGAACAACTCTCCCAAGACTTCTCTTCAAAATCAGCAGGGTATTTTCCCAAACAAAACTGATGCCAGCATTGTCTACCATTTTTAATAATCTCCGCACAACACTGCTCTTCTGAAACTGGATAATGGCCAGCATAGGCTTTGACAATTACACCACTCTCACAGGGTTCACCGTAGCTCTGGCATTGCCCGGCAGCATTCTCTACCAGTGCCGCGAACATTCCGGCCAAGATCAGCAACAATAGCAATGCTCTAGGGAATGATAAGGCCATTTCACCACCTCACTCTTTTCTTTTCTCCTTCCTCTATATGTTGTTTTAAGCAGTGACTGAGGAGGGTTGCGAAGCGTTTAATTTATAGAGCAAGAGAGTCAAAAGAACATTTATTAGTTTTTTAAGGTCTGTATAATATGTATGTAAAAAAAGAAATAAATTTTCATCAATCCATATGTGGTAAAACACCTCCATTATAGCTGGATCTTTTCCCAAAAACAATATCCAGCTGGATCCTGTATAGAGAATAAAATATTTTGAAGATCCACCACGCTTGTTGTACCATGCGAACTTATTTATGGAAAGATTTGATATACATCTTAAAGATCAACTTGACTTATATAAGAGACAGATAGATATGTGTTGGGTAATTGAAACATTCTGGAGTTGTGTTGTCATTGTTGGCAAGGTTTCTAGACATTTTGATGATGCGTCAGTGGTTTTTGGTGAGTTGGAAGAGTTGAAATAGTCAAACAGACTTCTACACAGTGTCAAGGGCAATTTGATCATTTGACAGGATTATAGTGGCATCCGAGCATGGAGGATGTATATTGGCAGTATTTTGGGTCCCTAATAAGTGTTTGGCAAAGGCCCGAAGCAACAGGGTGAAGGCTTCGTACATCAAATGCTGTGAATTCATAGTATCGCTCAATGGGGTCCACTTTGAAGATATGTTTGGAAGCCTTAGTGGCTGAACTGGGTGAAGTAGTATGCACAAGAATTTCAATTTGTCGAGTCTTGGTTCCAACGCAATTTGTTTCACTTATTTTTGATGTTAGACAAAGAAGTTATGGAGTTTTTTGTGTCATTGTGCGAAAACAGAGCGAATCTGGAGAAGGACGTTTTCTCCATACTTAGCCAAATTTTTTGGCTTAAATTTAACGACCATTCTGTAGAAAGTCGTTTCCCTTTAATTTGATGAAGTTTCTGAATCTCCACAAGTGTTGGATCAGCATCTAGTACAAGATTCCTCTTGGATTTTAAAAAAAAAAAGAAAAAAAGAAGGAAGAGAGAAAGGAAATAAATGATTTCATAGTGAAGTCTGACATGTGTCCTCGTTATATATGGTTTTGTCACGAAGAATCTAGTTATTTATGATTCTGCCACTGATTACCAATTTTGGAAGGCCATAATTTGACCATCCAAAGTTCAAATGGGAAGAAACCTTTTTTTTGAAATTGGGTATTTTTTCGAGAGGAAGCTATTGAAAGTAGTTGCAGAATCGTCTGGGCACAGAAAATCCACGATATCACTGTTTTATGCTCGATGACTTCTTATTGAAGATGGTTTGAGCAGTGGAGCGTACACAAACACGATTTCTATACGTCAAAGACTTCATGATTGCTAGATTACTCTAAAAGAGGTAATCCTCGATTGTAAATCCCCCATTATGAGTTTCTTGGTTGCATGTTTAGTTGAAAAAAACCTAGTTTGATTATAAGCCGATATTGGTCATTATATTTGGGGATTTGGTTCTGTTATTTATAATTAATTATTATGACACTGTCAAGTGGGGGCTTGTACAAAGATTGGGGTAGTTGCCCTCGTTTGTGTGGTTGCACAAACTGAAGCATGGATTGGGAGTTCCTGGGTGGTTGTAGCCATCAAAATTTGAGTAGTATATTGAGAAAATACGAAACCCTATACGGGTATTCCTCTATGGACGTAGGCACTCTAGCCGAACCACGCATATCTGGTGTTTTGTCTCGCACTTATTTTCAATATATATATTTGAAGTGGGTGTTGTGTAGAGTGGATGGACACTGTCTGGTAGACCCAACCACGTTGTGGTGTGTGGTGGACGTGGCTGTGTGTGATTGGTAATTATGGGACTACCCCGGCTAATCTTGAATTGTAATTGAGAAAACATCACCAGTGCGGTATCTGTTAGAGAATGGAAGAAAGTTTTTGGTGACCCTGATTCACCCCCCTCTCAGCATCAACCTAAGTTTATCAATATGAATTTTTTTTGGTTAAAGATATGAATCTCATATATTGGTAAGTATGGTGAGTGTTTCTTTTTCATCATACAGATTATTGTATATATACTTGGAAAACTAGGTTTTGATTGGGGCGAGTCTCCTGAATCGAGTAAAAAAAAATAAACTAGAAACCTATTCAGGAGTTATGAAGACTCGCCCAAGTTTAAGAAATCAGCATATCAAGTTTGAGTCAATTCAAGTTTTCATTGACTCGGTTTGCTCAGAGTCAATGTGAACTCGCCAATTCTTGTTTTTTAGACCATAAGTTCGGACAACTAAACAAAAATCTAGAATTTTTGTTCGTTATCTTCAATATTAGCCCTTTTATTTCTTCTTAGATGTAGACCAATCGTAACCTCAGTCCCTACTCAATCAAAGAAGGAGAAGAAGGAATCTATTAAATTAGAAAAAAACAAAGAGGCTCGCATTGACCAGGTTTGACTCACCTAAATCACTAGGTTTTGAAACGGGCGAGTCGAATCGAAAAACCTAATTTTGCAACCATACTATGTATGAGAAACTATCATGCTATCAGGCTAATTCGAACTTGCACCCAAACACAGGAAGGGCGAAATGACTGCCCCGCCTCTCGCGAAATGCAAAATACCACCCCTATTGGACTCCCGGTGCGCTTTCATTGGGTCCTTTGTTGGCGTGGGGGCCACACAACTTGGTAGTGATCCCCTTCCCTATTTGTAGATTTACATGGAGAGAGGGTTCTCTGAGCTAGTGATATGGAGAAATCACCATTCAGAGGCAGATGACACTCACAGATATGGGTAATGTATTTTTGACAAGTTTGTTTCTTTATTCTATCTCAGTTTATTTTTTTTCTCGTGAATATCTCAGTGTATTTTGATTAGGTACTATTCTTATCTTATTTTGATTTATTTTTATTTTCCTAAAATAGATATGAATTTTGGAACCCATAAAGTTGTTAGCTTTAGATAGTTCATCTATTGTTGTACAACCTTTTTGTGAAGATATGACGACTACTAAATATTAACTTATTAACTGCTAATCACCTTTGTTTTTGTGTTTGGTATTTCCTTGCATTGTGTGTGATTTTTGCTTGAATTCTTCCTTGTAATTGTACATTCATCCCCAACAATTAGTATCAGAGCCAAGGTTGCTTTGATATGTTGTGTTAGGGACTTGGGTAGAGCTCATCCTCAAAAGCTAACCATAAAGGAGAGGGTGTCCAAGTACTTATAAAACCCCCCTCCACATTACCTATTCAAATGCGATGTGGGACTATTCTTTTCCCTTTTTGCATGAAACCCTAACAATCCCCCCCCTCCACTTGGGAGCTACCAAGATCTTCTTCATCTCCTCCACATGTGAGCATCAGAGATCACACTGGGTTCCCACGCCCTAGCTTTGCCCCAAGTTTGGCCCTCTGCCACAACGCCTTGGCTCTAAAACCACTTGCTTGGGACTGTTGCATATAGGTTGTCATTGTTGCCAACCAAGTGTTAATCAGTGATGAGTTGACCAATTTTGAGGTAATGCAGTAGTTCACAGTGTTCAGGGGCATTTTGGTCCATCTTCTTGCCTCAACGACAATCTAGTAATTGTCTTAGTTATTGGTTCAAGTGGTTGCATTGGTTAAGGCGGCAATGAGCAGAAGCAAGGCAGGGCTGTGCGGCAATGAGCAGCAGCAGCAGAGCAGCATGACTGCAAGTAGCATGGGCAAGGCCATGCGCACTAGGCAGCTTGCCAGCAGAGGCCCCCGAGTGCATGGGTGCCCAGCCATCACGGACGTTCATAATTGTTCAAGCCATTCAATGCACCTAAAGTGCTTGACTCAATTTCCCATTGAAATGACTCATACATGAGTGCATTTAGTGCTCAAAGTTTGTTGTCCAAGAGAAGCGTGCCTCCTGAAAATGAATTTGGTGCTTGACGTTTGATTTTCAAAGTGGGTACTCAAGGTTATGGAGAAGATTCCCTATTGCAAGTTTTTATAGGCTGCTTAAAAAAGTATGGGTAAAATTACACCATATCACTCCTATTGAGTCAATTTCCATGTGCATTTAATTCACTTTAAGTGATTCCTTCTCGTTGAATCATGTCCATCCATCTTGAAAGCCAATCCTATGGAGGAGATTAAATGTTCTTTGGAAAGCCAATTGCTGATCGAAACATGTTAAATTGCTTTTTGAAGAAGGTTGCTCTTGTGTGTGGCATGTGCTCTTGTACATTCAAGTTGATTCCAATCCAAGCCCTATCATTCAATCTAAAGGCTGGTTTTCCAGCCAGATTGAATTGCCCTTTCTTATCTCGAAAAGAAGTTCAGCAAATTTATGATTTTTGCAATTGAACCTTTTTGAAGAAGGGAATTTGGGGAAATCTCATTCTTTTGAGAACAAGATACAACAAGAAAACCTAAGTGGGACGAACTCCATTTTCTCAAGTTATTTGAAATCTCAAGTTATTTTTGAAATCCAAAGGAAGTCTAAGGGCTGTAGAGATGCATTAAAGCTTGCTCTAAATATGTTTTTGAAGATTGGGCAATGTTTGTTGAAGCTCTATTAATGAAGAAAGTGAGGTGGTGTTTGTATTTTTGAAAAAATACAAAAAGAGGAAGAAGACATAGAAGAAAAAAGATTTGATGGTCCCCTCATGGTAGTGCCTATTGGATAACTTAAGTTTCTCTTTACAAGGAAAGAGTTGGTAGTTTCAGTGGGTTCTAGCACATTTGAGATCAATACAGACAAATGATTGTAAGGATTCTTATCTCTTGTTTACTTTTGTGATTGTCTGTGTCTTATACTTTTACGAGTGTTAGATGATGCATGTTGGTAACCTAAACTAGTCAGAGCTTGATTGTAGGGCATTGCTATAAGCCCAAAACTCTATTGATTGTTGTACTCTGTAGTTAGTGGGTGCTAATTACCGGGAGTGGGTGCTCCCAGGTAATGGGTGCTAGTTTGTACTAGCATTTATTTGTCCTCTTAGTTCAATGTTGGGAAAAATTGGGTGTGGGTACTCCCAGCTGTACATGCAGCAAAGTTGAGTATTGAGCAAATACAAAGCCCATAGTGGCATTGCTCCGTGGATGTAGGCAATTTGCCAAACCACGTATATCTTGTGTTGTGTGTGTGGACTAGTAAAATTATTTATATTGGTATTTGAAGTGTGTGGGCTGCAGGATTGGTGTACACACCTGGTAGAGCCTTGGAGTTTGGCTGAGGTGTGTACACGACTATGTGATTACTATTCAGGTTCTGCCAGTAGCACCAGTATCAGTAGGGAAGAATTTTGAAAGAAATTTTGTCACTGATTCACCCCCACTCTCAGTGATAACCAGGAAATAACAGGGACTTGGGTAGAACCTGTCCTCAAAAGTTAGCCATTAAGGAGAGGGTGCCAACTACCTATAAACCCCCCATATTACCTATTAACGTCCAATGTGTTTGCCTTCCGCGTGGAACCCCAACAGTCTTGATGGTTTAAATCATAGATTAAGGAATCGGATCAGATGAATCCCCGATTCAATTTAGAATCATACACACCCAATTTCGATTACAAGCGATTATTACTCATGAAACTTGCAACTCGATTGAAATAACTTACGAATGCTTTTTAATCACATCTATAAATTTAATGGACTGTAAAAATATATGGACACGGTTATCAGGGTGGTTTGGTAAATGCAAGCTTGAATGCTCTGGAACCCTAAACGACAACACATATAGATGGCTTGAGTGATGCCTGGCAAACATAACAATGTTGTAAACACCTGCTATGATCATCTTTGTTGAGGGTATTATGGGGAGTTACCCTGTTGGAAGGGTAATTTCGCCATTATAAAAGAGTTAACAAGGACTTAACTACTAATAAGACCAAACGGAGTGGACTAAGTCGATATAAAATCAAAAAATAAGGGGTGCCTGTGATATTTCAGATGTTTTGGGGGTGTTCGTTATATGATTTATTTGATTTCTCATTTAGTTTGAAAATGGGTAATTCGATTCAATGGTTTCAATCATGAAACCAAAACCAAACCGAGAAAATATTCCATATTTTGAAATAAAAATCAAACCAATTTGATTTGGTTCGATTCGATTAGGTTTTAAAACAAACAAATACTTAAATTGCAAATATTTTTATTGTAACCATGCATTTTTTTTTTCTAGCTAAATGATCAATTTTATTAAAACAAACAAAAGAATTATAGAACAAACCGGAAAAAAAAAAAAAAAAAACACACGCTACACCTCAACCCCACCTTCAGAAGGGAAGAGGCAAGTCAACGAAATAGAAGATACTGCAACTGGAACCAGTATCTCGGTCTATATTGGGCATCAATCAAAAGGTCATCGCGAATAGAGGACTGCAAGGCCAGAGAAGAGGAAAACACCAAGGTCTAAGTTGCTTCTTCAGCCAAAAAAATCAGCGATTGTATTGGCTTCTCTATAGCAATGAGAGAGTTTCCACCGAATGGAAAATAGGTATGGTTAGAGCACGGACCATTATTCCTTAAACATGTACCATGGAATACGACCTCGATAAACTGCTATTGTAATTGCAAAAGAATCACACTTAATCCATAATGCCTAAATCCCCATGTCCCTTGCGATAGATATTCTTTTATTCTTTTCACCAATGCATGGAACTCAAACTCATAATTGGAGCAAATACCAATGTAAAAACTAAAATTTGCAACCACCTTGTTTGAGAGTCACGAACGTCATCACTTGCACTTGCCCGACCTGGATTACCAAGAGAACACCCATCAACATTTAATTTAAACCAAAAACGTGGAGGGACACACCAAAAAATCGTGAGGAAATACAGGAATGCCAAATGTGCTAGTACAGAGAAGATCTAACACAGAACGAAGCCGACCTTTACTGCTAGGAATTTGCTTTGTCAAAGCTCTCAAAAATCATGTTAAAAATCTTCACTGGCAGCCTGCTCTTTCCCTCATAACGCCTATAGTTTCTTTCGTTCAAGAGGACAAAAGGCACAAGAACCATCCCTACATTCCACACTTATTTTAAAGCCATGTCTTTGGATTTTTGCTTTCCAGTACTAGGTTTGTAAATTCAAGAATAGAACCCTGTTGCTACCACACCACCTGGAACCAAGAAAGAAAGGGAGACCAGACCAATCTAGAAAGAGGGCACTCCAAAAAAATGTGATCAATGGATTCAGCTGCCATACGACAAAGTTCACATCTAGAGGGCAATGCAATTCCCTTAGATTGAACCTTGTCATTTGAGGAAAGCTTACCATGTATCATTTTCTAGCCAAACACAACCTGTTTTGGCAACAAAGACCTATCCCATATTGCCAAAAACCATGGAGCCTTGGGGCTTCTTCTTCTAATTTCATCCCAGGCAGTTTTGATGGAAAAGAGGCCTGAAGAAGTGATGCTCCAAAAGGCTTTGTCATCCATATGAATGTGAGTAATCTTCACATCCAACACCTTTAAAAAAAATATCTTTCGAAAAAGATGATTGAATTGGAGGAAGTACGAGCCACTGAGCAAGTACCAGAAGGGGTGTGTGGGTTTAGTCCGACATCGGGTGTGTGAGTATGGTGTATGTTGTGTATATCTACCATTCCACGGTCCTAAAAGTCAATTAACCTTTCGAGATTGGTGTATGGTTTGTGTGATTACACTTTCATCAAAAAAAAAAAGTACGAAGAAGTACCCCGACGTAATCAGCAATTAAGTTTTCCACATGGTAAAAAAGATCAAATAAGCTAGGGTCCAAGTGAGATGATCCACTCTTTAATTGTGAAATTTCCCAGTCATCTATCTTTTCAAAATTGATTACGCCTACCATTACCAACCATCCACCTCTCCTTTTCCGCCACAAAACTCCACACTTTTTTCACCTCTAGCCAAATGGAGGAAGACCTATAGCTTTTCCTCAGCTCACCAGATTTTGACAAAAATCTAACACGAAAGAAAGAATTCATAATCGAGTTCTCATGCTTAATGTGCCATTCTAACTTACAAATGAGTGCCTTGTTTACATCACCCTTGTGTGCAGCAACCATGCATTATACTACACAAATTGAACAAAAATCTTTGGGGCTGTTGTACTGTGTTCAATGATTTCTACTTTTGTTTCTATCACATTTCTGATAAATTCTTTCTGGGAATGATTTATGGATCAGAAGAATTTGTTTGGAAACCATTACATAAAATAGATTTTAGAATGAGAAATAGGTTTGGCATATCCATACGCTGAAATTTATTTTTGTGTAAATTGACATTAGCAAGAGCAACTATTCCAATCACATTAAGTAGCCATTGAACCTTAGCACAACCAAGTTGCTTTATTTTATTTTATTTTTTGGTACATTAAAAGTTGCTTCTTAATTTTCTTTTACGGGCAAGAGATCTCTACTTGATCGCATGGTCTCTACGCAAGTATCTGGGCCAATGGATGAGCACGCCTGGGTATCTACCCTGGGGTTAGAGACGACATCTCACGGTGCCTTGTAAGAGGGCATAGAAAACATCATCAAGTAGAGATCTTTTTTCCCTTTACATTTTTATGTAAGGTATGACTTAAAATCGTAGTTCCAATGGTTTTGGCCTTGAACTAGTAGTAGATGTTCATGGCTACAAAGGCATGAGTCATGAGATTTTTTGGGGGTGGAGAATTGGCAACCCCGGACTTCATTGTTTTTAACTAACCCATCAGTATTGTTCTTTCTTAATACTACTTTTTGTTTTTTAATATTACTATAGGATCCCCCGAGGGAATGGTTTTTCGGATGGAAAAAGGGTTAAACCTCCTTTCTTCAACTTTCATTTCATTTTTTTTTTTTGGGTAGAAACTTTCATTTCATTCATTATTAAGATGTAACTATATATATTTCTTTCTTTTACCCAAAAAAAAAATCTATATTTCTATGTAACACTAAGACAAAATTAATAAATAATCGAAAGTGTATTTTTTTTATTGATTAAAAAAAGGATGTGTGTATGTCTGTGTGGCAGATGATATTTGAGAATTGAGTCTGATCAGGGGCCATTAATATACCTTGTATTAGTATAAGTTACATAATTCTATGAACATTTGTTCAATATTTATTCAATATAATTATGATGATAGGAAAATTATCCCATTTATTGGGAGGATGACTATGCCATTTCAAACTTGATTTCTATTCATTTTCATTATTGAATAATTTTTATCATAATACATAGATAGAATACCCCCCAACAAATTAAAGAAAAGGTGAGTGATATAAATAGAACAATATATATTAAATTACGATAGAGATGTAGTAGGGGATCATATTGACTGCTCTTGTCCCAGTTTGTTCCATATATCTAATAAAAATAAGGGCAGGCCTGCACGCCCCTGTTTTTATAGTAAAGCAAGTAGGCGGTGGACTCTTTTATTAGGGAAGAGAAAAAGGTTTTTCTCTTCTTCCACAAAGAAAGGCTTATTATTAGTCATAACATAAGAATCACATATTTTTCAATATCGTTCTTTAACGTTGATTCCATAAAAAATAATTTATATCTTATATATATAATAAATAATTTATGTTTATCAGATCCCAACCTAATTTCAAACAATATATATTAAAATATGATAGAGATGTAGTAGGGGATCATATTGAATCCTCTTGTTCCAGTTTGTTCCCTATAAATGAATTGCTATTCCCTTCTTCCAAAAAAAAAAAAAAGGGCTTATTACAAGTCATAACATCGGAAGCATCTATTTTTCAATATGGTACTTTGATGTTGATTCCATAAAAAGATAATTTATGTTTTATTTATCTAATAATAATTTGTGTTTATCAAATTCCGAGATATATTCCAAGTCACAAAATAAGAGGCACTTATTTTTTCAGTATCTTTATTTGCCTTTTATTAAAGAAAACAAACTACATACGCATGATTCATGAGGTTATCCGGGGTGGAGTATGGGCATTTTTTTTTTTGTTTTTGGGTACGAGGAGTATTGGCCTTCATCTTATTTAATTCTATCATTGCTCTTTCTTTATTTTGGAAAAAGAATGGGAAATTATCAGAGTTAACTGAATGAAAGTAAAATGACTAAATTACCCTTTATGCTAAAAACATTAAAAAAAACCCGGCGCTCTCCGTCTCCCTCTTCTTTTCTTCTCCGTCTCTGGCTACCATGGTACCCGTCTCCCCCCTCCCTCGCCGGCTCCGATTCCGGCTGCATCCCTCTCCCCTCCAAATCTGTCCCAAAACTTCCCTCTCCGACCTCTACCATGATCCTTCCTCATAAACTGGCGGCAAACTCCTCCGCAGAGCGACCTTGATATGGCCTCTGCCTCCCTCTCTTCCATCCTCCACGACCTCGGCTTGCTCCTCAAATCCGTTGTCCTCCGCCAATCGAAAGCTATCGTTCTCTCTCAACACTGTTCCGACTCCGGCAAAGAGGAGATAGGTTTTTTCATCCGCGACCTCTTCGCTCGCTTGGAGGAGGAGTTTGTAAGAGGAGCTAGGTTTTTTCATCGATCTCTCTTATACCTTTTATCTTTCGATTTGAGAGTTAGTGTAGTAGTCATACACCCTAGGACAATTCAGGCTTTTGAATCTAGGGCTGAAAGACCACCTGGTTTATGAGGTCCATAGGAAAATCAGATCTGAACCTGTGATTAGTGCCAGGATTAGTTGCAGGTCTTAAACCCTCCTTAAGAGTAGATGGGCAACCCATTAAGCACCAAAATCTTGGCTTCCAACCAAAACTTTTTGAACAAAACAACATGAGAGAGAGAGCGAGTGACGCATAAGGGGTTTGGGATTTGAGCAAAAACAACACCCAAATAGAGTTGCTTAATCCACGGACAGAAGAGACAAACTAAGAAGAAAAAACACTTGGAATGGGGTAAAGAGAAATGGAAGAATTGAAAAATCAAAGGAAAGAGAGAGATGAAGGAAATGGGGATTCAAACCTTATCACAGCAAAGAAACCCCAACGACTTGGTAAAAATATTACCCATATCGCAGCATAAAATGGAAAACAGAGGAAATAGAGCTCTAATGAAGGAGTACTCTCGATTCAACGCCAGTGACTTTGAAACTTCAAGCGAAGGTTAGTAACCCCCAACTCTATTGAATCCCGGCCAAGGAAACTTCAACAAATAAGTATTAATTTAACAATAGATTTCTGAAATTGATTCAGGCGGACAAAGGAATTGTAGATCTGGTTCACAAGTTGGGGCTTGGAAGATCCACCCCAAGTGAGTGTGTGTGCAAGGGTGTAGTTGTTTTTAAGGGGAGGGCAAAATAATCTTTTAAAAAAAACTGGCATGCTGACATCATTAATTAACAGTTACTAAAAAAAATTTGGTTAGTTTTTGGGCTCAAAGTGATATATTGGCTCTTAATAGGGTGGCATTAAAATATGGGTGAGTGGTGGCAGGACGTATGTCTTCCAAACTTATTCACACTGTCTTTTGATTTAACCGTCCATTTAACATGAGATTAATCTCTACCGTCTATTGAATCTTCAGTTAACCATCGGATTCCCGACTATACAATGAGAGTCGGTTTTTTCGTTAACCCAAGGAGAAAGAAAAAAGCGGAGGACTTGAGTAGCGACCAACTGGTACAATCAAGCAGGAGAGTCGGAATAGAGCGGCTCACCTCATGCATAGTCAGCCACCGAGGGTTGTTTTTTTGGTGCAGAGGGAGCGAGCTGGAATACCTTCTATACTGCTCCGTGATCTTCACATGTACTGATGTACTAGTGATATCCACGTTCTTATGAACAAGTTTGCAAATTCTCCATGGGAAATTGATTTTTTTTTTTTTTGGGATAGAAATGTAGGAAATTGCTTTACGATAAATTAATAATGGAATTCTGGCATTCGGATCGTTCTATGGGAGACAAAAATTGCTTTGAACATAAACTTTCAAAGCATTCCGTTTTATTTTTCTCCTAATCTACCAAACCCATTATGGAATCTCCCCAAGAATAAAAAAATCATAGACAATCGAAGCAGCTCATCGTGGATTTGTGGAGTTGCATTGGGAAATGGATTTTGGCAAAATAGTAAATAGTATGGTTGAATGTCTCTCTGTGCCAGAGCCCAGGATGCATCAAGACACATGGGGGTGGGTGAAATGACCACCCCACCCTCGTGAATGGCCGAAATGATTGCCCCATGTGTCTACCAGCGGGAGGACAATTGCCCATATAATATTAAACCAAAATTTTTCTTTTTAATTTTTTAATTTAGGACAACATCATGTCTTCTCATTTCTCAATGCCCTCTCCCCTCTTTCTTGAAAGAATGTCATGTTAGTGCAAATAAGGCCAATTATGCCCAATGTTTGCAGCATCATCTAACCCATCAAGACCAACTGGTACAAGTCATATCTGAGAGTTATAAATGGCTTAAAAGTGACAGACTTATACAGGAACAAAGATTGAGAATAGCTCTCAAGTCTCTCCCTATAAAATTTCACATCTTCTCTACTCCCCTGCACTTCACACATACAATCCAATCTTTTATTTCTTTCTACCAATCTTTAATGGCTTCAAAAAGCAAGATTCTGATCATTGGAGGGACAGGCTACATCGGCAAGTACATCGTCAAGGCAAGCGCGAAGTCCGGCCACCCAACGTTTGCACTGTTGAGGGAAACAACAGCTGCTTCTGGTACTGAGAGAGGTAATCTCCTTGAGAGCTTCACGAAATCTGGCGTGTCTTTCCTCCAGGTGAGAAAATCAGAAAATCTTTTCCCACCCTTTTCTAGAGATTTTTCTTTTTGGGTTTTGTTCCTGAAAAGTTTTTGATTTTGGGTTCTTGATAGGGAGATCTCAACGATCATGGAAGTTTGGTGAAGGCAATTAAGCAGGTGGATGTGGTGATCTGTACTGTAGGGAAGCAATTGATACAAGAGCAGGTGAAGGTCATAGCTGCCATTAAAGAAGCCGGGAATGTGAAGGTAAAAAAACAAGTCCTTTCAGTTTCCATTGAAATCTTGAAATCTACCTCTCCTTTCTTGTGACCAAAGGTTTCTTCCAAAAAATGTGAGATTTTGTTATCAATTGGAGGGTTTATGTCTTTTTCAATTGGAGAGTTTTTTTAATCTTTTTGTCCCACTACAAAAGATTCGCACCTTCGGTGGATGCTCTCTCACAAAAGGTGAGAATACCATACATGTTTTTATTTTATCTATTTTGAAAATGTGAGGTCCACATGTTAAGGTGGAGGTGGGAAATCCTCTCATTGAATGTAAAGATGTCTGGTTGTGTGGTTCCTATGCCTAGACAGAGGAGTCTGCAAAATTACCACTCCTCCCTATGAAATCAAAGATTTCAGTCCTGTTGATGCTCCTGCATGTGCTCTCAATGGATCCAATTGGGTAAATAGGTTTGGTGATAAAAAGATGTAGTATTTTCATTCCTCTTGCTTAGGTTTTTCGGCTTTTCTTTGTAACACATCTTAGTACCAAGCCTTGAACCTTTGACTTCATGAAAGCAAATATAATCACCAACCATTGAGGCTTTGGATCTAGATCCTCTACTTTCACCCTGCCCCTACTATCGTGCACCCTACACATAACAAGACGGAAAAGACCACCTTACCCCCGCTCGGGCAAGGCAGGGAGGAAATAGAGGACCCCGATGCCTAAGGTAAAGGTGGTTCTTAATACTTTTCTTGTTTGAGCTATTTAGGAATTAGGACCTCCCATCCCCTTTTTCTTGTTAATAATTGGGTTATTTTCAAATGCCCCTCTGAAAATAGTCAAATTTATAGTTGCCCCCTAAATTTTCATTAATTCTACGTGCACCCTTACTTTCCAAACTAAATACCAATATAATCCCTATCGTTAGTCAACGTTATGTTATAATGTATCTCAGTTTTTGAACATTGTTGGACCATTCTACCCTTTGATAAGGTAAATAACAAAAATGTTCTTACCTAGAAGAAAAAAAAATCCAACCCATCTTCCCCAAACCTCTACAATTTTTCCCTTTTTTTTCAAACCCTAAACTTGTAGATTCGATCAACAGCTTCTTTGCATTCCATTTCTTCTTCGCTCGGGGATGAAACATGATCACCTTTAACCATTTCATCGACAAATCCATTTCTGTAGTCGCTGGCTTGAGTTTTATGAGATGAATCAAGAGAAGGGACTGGATGCACGTCCATAATGGAGACTAAACTCCGTCGAGAGAAGCCTCGCGGAGTTCAAACTCACCTATCGAGACGACAGAAGACAGATGAAAAGATGAACCTTAAGAAAGAACAATAGGCTTTCTGGGTTTGAATCTAAGGTTTACGCAGTGATCTAAACACTTGAATCGACAAACAGCCGTGGCTTTTTCCCAAGTTCATAAAATTGCCTCACTTGGGATTACATTTAGTAACAAGCAAGGTCAAAAAAAAAATTTAAAAATCCAAGCCTTGCACCTAGAAAGAACAATAATTTGATCTCTGAACTCTATAGCAGAAAAGAAAGAAACACCCTCTGTTTTAAATCTCATTTATTGCACTGTTAACTGAATTTTTCCCTTCGTTTTTCGTTCTTTTTTGGCCATCCCTTTCAGTCTTTCACTTTCTTTCACTTCAATTTGAGAAGATGAATCTCTCCAACTCCCTCTGTTTTGAAACGCTCTAATTAACCTTCTTATTTATGTGGCCTATTATTACAGCCAGAACAAAGGTCAAACCCTGAATTTGCTCATAACCATCTAATGTTGATGCTTTGGCCTTTAGACAATTAGACCTTAACAATGACTCCTTCGATTTTTAGAGGAAGAACCAGGGTTCCCCATTCATTTTGCAAGTTACCATCAAGTGTAGTTTCAGGTTGCTGGTTCTCTGTCGTTGCCTACTCTTTTGGGTAAATACCAGTAGATCTTCATGAAATAAGGAACAAAGGATTGTTCAATTGAAATCTGAAGTTGAATAGTGCTTGATCGAACGAGTTCATCCTCTAAAAATCGTTTAGGTTTTGGAAAAAAGGAAAAAATTGCAGAAGTTTTGGAGAAGATGGGTTAGATTTTTTTTTTTTTTTTTCAAGTAAGGGTATTTTTGTCATTTTATCCTATCAAGGGATAGAATGGTCCAACAATGTTAAAAAATTGAGATCTGTTATAACAGGGATGCATATGAAATTAGTAAAAGTTCAGGGGGACAACTGTAAATTTGGCCATTTTTAGGGAGATATTTGAAAATAACCCTTAATAATTTAATGTATGTACGGAAAAATGTCAATGCAAACACTATGCAATCCCTTTTCACTGTTTCACATGAGTTTTTGTTTTTTGTTTTTTATTTAAAAAATGGGAGAATGTTCTCTGTGCCGTAGCGCAGCCTAGACCAGGCACATGGGCAGCCTGTGCAGGGGGCAGGGTGGTCATTGTGCCCACCCCCATGTGCTTGGGCGTAGGATGCGTTGCAGCACAAAGAACAGCACCCCTTAAAAGATTTAATATACTTCACATGAGTCGTTTTAATATTTTCTCCCTACTATGGATATATGGGTCCCATATGACTGATTGCTTTTTTAAGACAGCCATTGGTGAGGCGTGTAAATACCAACCCTCTCCTATAAAAGTATAGGGAAGCAGTTTTCTGTACGGGAGTGTGGCCTACGCCAGCACTCCCATGTGTCTATCTCTCTCCTCTTTAAAATAAGGGGGCAGAGGTGTCTTTTCACATTGGGAGGAGAGAGAGACTCATGGGAGTGCTGGCATAGGCCACACTCCCAAACAAAGAACTTTTTCCCAAAAATATAGGATGGAGGATCACTGCCAGGTCGTATGACCCCTGTGCCTGGATATAGAGTGTGAAATGACCACCCCGCCCTCGTGAACCCACCTTTGTAGGATGCTTGTGCATGTGCTTCCATGGTGTGGGGTCATGCGTCCCATGCATCCTGTCAGCCTTCTTTTCTACAAAGTATAATGAACCAAAAGGGAGATATTGATTGGGTATCGTGCAAACATAGGAGCCATGCTCTTGGATAAAGAACACTTCTCCTACCAAGAACGAAGAAAGTTTCTTGTCCAGGAGTGTGGCTCCCAGCCGACCTGCCCCTTGTGTTTTATCTCTCTCCTCTTCCCTATAAAATGACCTTCCTACCCCCCTCCCCCCCTAAATTGAATGAAATGGGGGCTTTGATTGGGTCTGACACAGGTGTAAAAACCAAGCTCATGGACAGAGAAAACTTCCCCTCCTAAAACATAAAAGGTAAAATAACATTGCTCGACAATGTAGCCCTTGTGCCCGGACACAAAGGGTGGAGAAATGACTGCTCCGACCCCATTTAAAGCAAAAATCCCATCTTTGTTGGTGTTCTTGTGTACGTTGTGATTGGTCTCCATGCTGTCGCAAGTGCAATGCTAGGCAGAGAACCTCTTCCCAACATAGGAATAAAGGGAAAACAATGCACCTGGTCTTTTGGCTCCTGCATCCAGACATAGGTGGGCATGAAATGACCGCCCTGGCCTCATGGCTAGGCAGAAATCTCGTTGCCCCTGATGCTTGCATGCATGCTCCCAAAAGCAGGGGCCACACGACCGGGTAGCGTTCTCTTGCCCCTAAAAATTATTGGTTTCAGATCTCTCACTCTGTTTTGTTGTTCTTATAATTTGTTATTTCATTTTCAACCCCATACAAACTATTCAAAGTGTTCAATTAATATGATCACTCAACCATTTGAATTTTATAGGTTGTTAAGATCTTAATATTTCTTCAAAACATATTTCATTGAAATACATCATAGTATGTAACTGATTTTTCTAGTGCCCTGAATTATCCAGAGATTCTTCCCTTCAGAGTTTGGAAATGATGTTGATAATATCCATGCTGTTGAGCCAGCATTGTCCATGTGGAATAAGAAGGTTAAAATCCGCCGAACCGTTGAAGCTGAAAGAATTCCCCACACCATTGTTGTCTCCAACTTCTTCGCCGGCCATTTCCTCCCTAGTTTGGCACAGACTGGAGCCACAACTCCTCCTCGAGACAAAGTAGTCATATTAGGGGATGGAAATCCCAGGGGTAACTCACTAGTCCATTTCTTAAGTACTTTTGTAATAGATTTCAGGTTTCTCTATGGATGTTTTGATGTAGCTTCATTAAACATATCTTGTTATTCCTTATATGTTTACATTTGCAGTAATTTGTAACAAGGAGGAAGACATTGGTACTTACACAATTAAAACTGTGGATGACCCAAGAACCTTGAATAAGATCCTCTACATCAAACCACCTGGAAACAGTATCTCATTCAATGAGCTTGTGTCTCTCTGGGAAAAAAAGATTGGTAAAACCCTTGAAAGGGTCTATGTTTCAGAGGAACAACTTTTGAAGGATATCCAAGGTTAGTATACATACAGAGAACTAAGCCAAAGCACTTGAAAGACTTAATTCAACTTTTGTCTGATCTATGTTGGTTTTTGTGTTTCTCTTATTGCAGCTGCTCCATTTCCAGTAAATGTAACTTTGTCACTTGAACACTCAGCATTTGTGAAAGGTGATCATACAAACTACAAGATAGATCCTTCTATTGGACTGGAGGCTTCTGAGCTATATCCTGATGTGAAATACACCACCATAGATGATTACATGAATCAGTTTGTTTAATTTTTTTTTTTTTTTTTTTTTTCTTGGGTTCCTTGCTTCAAAGAAAGGGAGACTTCATTAGTTCAAGTCTTCAAGATACATAAATGTTAGGCCTTAACAATAAGCAACATTGTTGAATAAGTGGTCATATCTTTAACCATGTTTTCAGGTTTTAATGGAAAGTGTGGTCCCCTAAATAGTTTGGTTCTGATTTTCATAGAATATGCAAGCATATATAGGTAGTACTGAGAACCATAGTAGATCAACTATGGTGGATTTAAAAAATGTTGGGATGAAGCGAAATAAATCAAAACCAAACAACCCTTGAGAATGGTTGAGAGATTAGATCAGCCAAGCAATGAACAAGTACTTGACAATCTCAGTGCAACATGAATTCCAAATGATTAAGTCGTTTCTAGCCCAAGCGGTGAAGTACCACAGTCCACGATGGGCCCAGATGCCACGATAATGTCCACTTTGGTCAAAATTTGGTGAATAACTTTAAAACATGTCTTATCATTTGAAAATTGACCGCCATTTATATGAACGTTCTATGGCCAAGGCGTAGTAGATGTGGAACTAAATTCTGTGGCACAACAAGCTGAAGAGGTAGAACCTCACCAATATTGCTGAAGTAGGGTAAAATGGTTTGTCACAACAGAAACCAATGTTTTTGATAATCAACAATAAGGCATCCCAGCCCATTGCATTCGGCCTTAATTAATCAGAATCCAACATCTGAGTAAATACTATGGTAGCTTGTGCACTGACATGGTGTGATGATGTGGATGAGTTTGACCTGAGATCAGAGACATGACAGGATTTTTGTCCTCTCAAGTGCAGTGTGCACTGCCCAGTGCACCTACGTTGCGCATCGGGTGGTGGACAACACTGAGAGGATTAAAATCCATCACTCCGGGATCTTTATGCCCAGGTGGGGTGTACTCCCCTTCTTATTAGAGGCACTAGGGAGTACCAGACATTGGAGAACCTGAGAGGATAATTTCTCTCCTTGTGTGGTGCACCGCCCAATCTTCCAAGCAAATTATTGGAGCTAGACTAACCCTTAGAGTTTAGTGTGACTGTATGGGCAGCATGGATGCTCCAAGTCTACTATTGATATCAGTTTTTAAAGGTTGTATTACTGTTCAGGAACAAGTCCTCCCTGCATTTCTCTGTTTCCAAATCCCCCAAAACAATTGCAGAGTATCTAATATAACCCTTAAAGTTTAGTGTGACTGTGTGGACAGCATGGATGCTCCAAGTCTACAAATTGAATTCACTTATAGATACCCTTTGGGTGAGGGCCCCAACAAAGTCTGTCTTCGTAGTTTTCATTTATGAGAGTGATCTTGAAAATTGCATAAATCTCATGAGACATAAAGAATCTAAATATGGAGTTTTTCAACATTCCATTAACCTATTAAAGCAATGAGATTTGAGACCCACATCTCTATGAATTTTGGGGTTCTTGGTGATTACAACCTATATCCATCTAGCTAGAATGGAATCCATGGCTCTTCTCATATATATGAACCGACCTTCCATTACCAAGAACATAGTATATTTTACTTTCAACTTGTTTCTGTCCCCACAAGAATTTTTTTTTTTTTTTTTTGGGTTGGAAATGAATTTATTCAGCAAGTCGGGAAATGCTCCTACTACCTGAGGCGACACACTCAGAAAAACAGGATCGGAATTGGACCAAACCATCCTTCCCCACAAGAACTTATAGGCTGCTTTGCTTTGTTGAGATCATCAAGTAAGCCTTTAGGTAGCTTAGTGTGTCATTGCATACATATGTGTAGCAGTTGCTACTGATTTAAATAAAACTTCCTTCCCCACCTGTGATAACGATTTTTCTTTCCATCCTGCAATCTTGTCGAGGGTCCTGTCCTCAATACCTTGAATTGTATTTTTCTTATTCATCATGGTTTCCATAGGTAAGCCTAAGTATTTCTCCACCTTGTTAAGCCCCCTAACTCCAACAATTGTTGCGTAAATCCTTCTTTACCGAATAGGGGTATTATGGCTAAAGATGCTGAAGAATTTTGCAAGTTTATGAATATCCCAGATGATCCACAATATAAGGCTAAGGTATTCTTGAGAGTGTGAAGTGAACTATGATTTTTGCTTCAACGAAGATTACATATTCGTCTGCCAAAGAACAAAAAAAAGAATGAGTGATTTGTGGACTCTATCTTCATACTCTAACCCCTTGAAAATTTTCTGAGTTTTCTGAACTAGAGATCAAGGAGGTAAGGCACTTTATACATAAAATTAACAAACTTGGCGACAAAAGGTCACCCTGCCGAAGTTCTCTAGAGCAAAAGACAACAAACATCTGCACTCCTTGATTAGGAAGGAATAAGAGAATCTGGTTACCCATTGTCAAACATAGACCCAAACGCACCAGCATTGATTCTAAGAAGCTCCATTCGATTTGGTCATATGCTTTGCTCGTATCCTAATTTAAGAGTTGCAATGTAGCCCTTTCCACTTTTTTGTTCTTCATTTGCTGAAATATCTCATTATAAGAACATTAATTTGGAATCTATAGATTGTAGACAGACTTAATAAGGAATTTACATAGACTACAGTTCTGTATTTATGACTTGCAAATTAAAGTACCACATTAATTCACTTCATATATTTCCCCCTTATCATGAGAGAAAAGCAGAGCAAAATTATAAAATTATTTCTGAGAATAATTTATAGGTTAGAATGAGATCAAATAGCTTGGCATGCCCATGTGGTGAAATTTTTTTGTAAACCTCACATTAACAAGAGAAACTATTCCAATCACGGTAAATAGTCATTGAAACTTAGCACACAAGTTACTTTATTTTATTTTTGGTAAGCTGAAATTTACCTTTTGCGTAAATAATGATTTAAGTCGTTGTTCCAATAGTCATAATTGATGCTCATGGCTATAAAGGCATGACCCATTATATCTTTTGGGGTGGAGTATTGGCAACCCCTTCATCTTATTCAACGAATCCATCAATATTATTTTTCTGAAAGTTGCTTCCTAATTTACCTTTTTGAGTAAATAATGATTTAAGTCGTTGTTCCAATAGTGATAATAGATGTTCATGGCTATAAAGGCATGACCCATTATATCTTTTGGGGTGGAGTATTGGCAACCCCTTCATCTTATTCAACGAATCCATCAATATTATTCTTTCTTAATTTTGATTTTTTTCTTTTTAATATTAGTTTAGGATCCCTTGAGGAAATGATTTGTCTAACAAAAAAAGGGTTAAAATCCCTTTATTCAACATTTCATTTCATCTTTTGTTAAGATATATTTATCTCCATCTCAGACTAAGCCAAGAAATTAATAAATGATAGAAAGTGTCTTTTATTAATGACTAAGAAAAGGGTAATATATAATATTATGTACAACTTGTAAGAAAAGAGAAATATATAATATTATGTACAACTTGTAAATATAGGACATAATCAACAAGTAATCAAATTTTTTTTTTTCTATAAGAAAAGAATTTGTCAATTTGGGCACGCAAATCAAATCTCTCATCAAATGATTCAATGAAATTTATTGACTTTATGTTATAATGGTGTAGAACATATATTTTCATCCTGAATCTTAGTTTGATAGGAGGCAATTCAATAAAACCAAAGCAACTAGATTAGGTTCGCATTTCATTTCATTAATATTAGTCAAAATAAATTAAACATTTTTACCTACCCTAGATTTCCCAAGTTACTCACCACTAATTAGTAACGTATACTATTAGTATGATAATACATATAATACTAATAATTTAATTATAATATTATCGTATATTACAATACATATATAGTTCTATGAACACTCAATATAATTATAATGATATGCAAAGTCATCTCATTTATTAGGAGGATGACTATATCACTACAAACTCGACTCCTACTCGATCATTTTCGTTACTGAATATTTTTTTGTCCTATGACATTTATAGAATATTTACTTAATTTGAATAAATAATTGCCAAATATTTCTTCTTGTTTATTATTCTAATCAAATCGTCATTGGAAAATTTAGAAATTAACAAAAGAAAAAGTAAGTGGTTCTGGACCATTGAATCATGGATGTTTCCATTATGCTAACAATAAATACTAAAGTTCGATTGAATATAGCAGGGGATCATTTAAAATTTAATTTATTCGATTTCTATTAAATCTCTTGTTCCTGAATGTTCCCTATAAATAAATTGTTACTCCCATTTTACAAAGAAGGATTTATTCTAAGCCACAACATAAGAACCACCTATATATTTTTCAATGTCGTTCTTTGACATTCATTGATTTCAGAAAAAAGATAATTTTCTATCTTATCTAAATAATTTATGATTTATATTTATTAGATCCTAGCTTGGCTTCATGTACCAAATTATTTGACATACAAAGAAAGGTTTATTCCTCGCATGTAAGCGCCACATACTTTTCAATTTCTTTATTTGACTTTGATTCCAAAAAAAATAAAACTACAGCGGAATGACTCATGAGATTATCTGGGGTGGAATGTGGGCCCTTCATCTTATTTAGTTTCTTAATGGATCAAAAAATTCAGCTACAAAAATAATATTCAACTAAAATTTGTCTCTTTTTGTTTTTAATTTAAGACAAAATCATGCCTTTTCATGCCCTCTTTCCTCTTTCTTGAAAGATTGTCATGTTACTGCAAAGGAGGGATACGTTTGTGATTTGCAAGAAAGTTTATGTTAGGGATTTGGATGGACTAACGAAAGGGAGGATAGAGAATGATACATCATGACCATAACATACCATAGATGGAAACTCAGAATTCAAACGAGTTTGAGAGTTGTGAGCATATCTGAGTGGTGAAGGATGGGGGAGGGGGGGAGACCTATTACCAAATTTCTATTTATAATTCACAAGAAACAATATATTAAATTCATACAAATGACTAAAGAAATAAAAATATGTTGGAGACAAAAAAAAATTAGAAATTAAACCAAAGAGGATCTTAATGATGAGATGCTCCTAATACTATATGCCAAGAAGTGAAGGGGTAGGAATCAAACCCTCGACTCCCTGGACTTATACCACTCCCACTGGGTGGAGGCCGGCCACTGAGGTAGAAGCTCATCCCCAAGACGAATTAGCATACTCTATAGAGGCTCGGTAGACTGGAATCTGGCCACATCCCTTCCTTTCAACATAATCATTCTTCCGTCGGATTCATCCTTAAATGAAGGGCATTTCAATCTTTTTAAAAGCATGGGATCATCATCATGTATCCGTCCAAACCCGAGAAGCCTACACTAAGTCGTGAGTCATGTTTTAGGGAAACTTGGAAATTTTTTTAATGTAAAATAATCAATTTATTTGCTTATATATTTTGATAATTATCCGAATTAGATTGAACTCAAATTTGCTACAAGGAATATGCTCACTACAAATTTGATATGCCATATGACCAAGGACCAACATCAGCTAGCTCATAAATTTAAAAGCATAAAAGCATAAATAAAAAAATGGTTAAGTTATTGAGATCGTTTTGATAAGTTTGTCAAGATAGCCCAAGTTTCTACCATGTGACAGATCAAATAGAACTCAAATTTTGTAGATAGATAGACCTCAAGGTCTCAATTCTATATATCGAGTTTCTAAATAAAGTATAAAAATCTAGAAACACATAGATGGATGCATTTTAATAAATAGGACTGTATATGATTAAATTAAATTCTCTAAAATTCTGACATTTAGTTAATTGACCCTAGATTTATCTATCTAAAAATTAAACTTACCATGTCATCCTGTCACATGGCCAAAATTTGTTGGTCACCCTGATAAACTTACCAGATCAGCCTGTCTAAAACAATTTCTACCCCACAAAAATATTAATTAATGTATGAAAGTTGTATACTTTATGATTGTCCATCCAACTACACAATGCACTGGGCCCCATAGACCTACTGATAGAAGTCATATCTGAGAGTTATAAATATCTAAAAAGTTTTTGACTTATATAACCAACAAAAGATTGAGAATAGCTCTCAAGTCTTCCCTTTAAATTTTTTCACATCTTCTCCATCCCCTGCACTTCAGCATAAAAACTCAATCTGATAATATTTCTTTCTAGCAATCTTTAATGGCTTCCAAAAGCAAGATTTTGATCATTGGAGGGACAGGGTACATCGGCAAGTTCATCGTCGAGGCGAGCGCCAAGTCCGGCCACCCAACTTTTGCACTGTTGAGGGACACAGAAGCTGTTTCTGGTACTGATGAGAAAAGTAAACTTCTTCAGAGCTTCAAGAATTCTGGAGTCACTTTCCTCCAGGTGAGAAGATCAGACCCCCCCCCCCCTCCTCCCTACCCACCCTCTCCAATCCTTTTTAGAGATAATCTTTTTGGGTTTTGTTACTGAGAAGTTTTTTTATTTTGGATTCTTGATAGGGAGATCTCAATGATCATGAGAGTTTGGTGAAGGCAATTAAGCAGGTGGATGTGGTGATTGTTACTGTAGGAAAGCAATTGGTACAAGAACAGGTGAAGATCATTGCTGCCATTAAAGAAGCTGGAAATGTGAAGGTAACAGAAAATCCCTTAAGTTTCCTCTGTTCCTTTCTTGTGACCAAATTTTAAGTTTTCTGCAAGAAATTAAATGTTCTTCAATTCATATGATCATTCAAACCATTTTGGATTCAAAATTAACTGATTGTTCTACGATGGTTTGCCCTGAATTGAATTATACAGAGATTCTTCCCATCAGAATTTGGAAATGATGCCGATCGTATCCAAGCTGTTGAGCCAGCATTGTCTACGTACATGATTAAGGCTTCAATCCGGCGAGTTGTTGAATCTGAAGGAATTCCATACACCTTTGTTGTCAACAACCACTTTGGTGACTATTTCTTTCGTACTTTCGGACAAGATGGAGCCACAGCTCCTCCTCGAGAAAAAATAGTCATAATGGGGGATGGAAATCCCAAGGGTAACTCACTAACACCTTTTATTTTTTTAAGTTTTGTTATAAAGTTCAGGTTTCTCTTGGATGATTTGATGTAAACTTCATTGAACATATCTTGTTATAAAGGGCGCCACCACTGCGCGGTTTGGGGAGGGAATTCGGCTCTCCTCCAGCCGTGGCGGGAGCTGGAGGATCCAGCCCAGCCAAAACAGGGGCATTTGGGTCATTTCATAGGCGAGCCCCATCCTATGAAATGACCAAACCCCCTTGTTTTGGCTGGGCTGGATCCTCCAGCTCCCACCACGGTTGGAGGACAGCCAGATCCCTAGGGAGGGTCATAATGATCGTAGCCTTACCCCTGCTTTGCAAAGAGGCTATATTAAACACATTTTGTTATGTGTGTCTTGAATTCTTGTACCCGTTTCAAAATTTGCCCCACTCTAACATTTTTATGGCGGTCTGAAAGGGAAGTTTTGTGGGATTTGTGATAATAGCAGAGGGCTTGGACCGATAGATCGACCCAACCCGACCCAATAAATCTACTATGACTTAGAAGAGTATTTCTTTGTTTTATTGTCTTGTTGTGTATGCAAGAGAAAGAAGTGAGATTTGAGGATTTTAAAGTTATGGTTTTCGGGGGAGAGTTGTTGTTGCAACAACCTTTGAGTGTTCTTGAGAGCTAGATCTTTACTGTAATTTTTGATCTATTACATAGTGAATCATCTTCAGTTTCGTCTGTGGATGTAGCACATCACATTGGTGTGTGAACCACGTTAAATATGTGCGTCGATCTTTGCTTGAATCTGTTTTGTTTCTTTGTGTTTCTTAGTGTTTGCATTATTAACACATCCTGTTATTCCTTATTATCTTTGCATTTGCAGTAGTTTATAACAATGAGGAAGACATTGGGACTTACACAATTAAAGCTGTGGATGATCCAAGAACCTTGAATAAGATCTTGTATATCAAACCACCTGGTAACATTCTCTCATTCAACGAAGTTGTTTCTCTCTGGGAAAAGAAGATCGGCAAAACCCTCGAAAAGGTCTATATTCCAGGGGAACAAGTTTTGAAAAACATCCAGGGTAAACCAAAGCTCTTGAAACTTTATATTGAAACCGTAATTAAACTTGAAAATTAACATTTTTTTTTTTTTGTGTTTCTCTTATTGCAGGGGCTACTTTTCCTGCAAATTTAGTTATGTCACTTAATCATGCAGTGTTTGTGAGTGGAGTAAAGTTAGAGATAGATCCTTCAATTGGAGTTGAAGCTTCTGAGCTTTATCCTGAAGTGAAATACGCCTCAGTAGATGAGCAACTCAATAAGTTTGTGTAATTAATATTCTTTTTTTTTTTTGTTTTTCTTGGGTTTCCATCTTTGAAAGGAAATAAATCTTCATTCTTTGAACATAGCTAGGTATTAAAAAAAAAAAAAAATCTGCAGGAATACCCTTAGAAATACAAAGAGGAGGGAAAGCAAACTCTGGTTTTAGTTGATGTTTCTTCATTCAGCAACATTGTTAAAAAAAGTGGTTGTATTAACCTTGTTTTTATATTGAATAAAAAGTGTGGTCTCCTATAATTTGGTTCCATTTTTCATAGAATATGCAGGAATTAAGCAGTACTGAGAACCAGGAAAATAATCTTCTCCAATTCCCTAAAGGTGTGCAGTGTGGCAGTCCGGGGTGGAGATGTCGACACCAGCTCGAGCATCCAACGGTTCTGAGCTCAAGAAGAAAGAAAAAAAAAATGCCTTGATGGCTTGTTTCGAACTGAAATTAGATGGCAAGAGAGGCTGGGCTCGGACAAATTGGATGTCTGAACTGCCAGGTGTTAGCATCTCCACCCTGAACTACCGCACTGCATACTTTTAGGAATTGGAGAGGATTAAAATCCCTGAGAACCAGGCCATCGCAGCTGGTTGAACCCAATCAAGATGTCTTTGATGGTTTGGTTCGAGCTGAAATTAGGAGGCAACATAGGCTGGGCTGGGCTGGGCTGGTTTGGATTAAGTGATGAATTTAGACTGAACTGGAGCCCAAGTTTGGGTTGATAAAATTAAAATTGCAGCTCGAATTTGTCATGGGTTGCTAGGCCGGTCCAAATTGCACTCATATTTGTTACTAGAGGTGTCAACCGTCAGTTTCGATCAGGCCTAATCGGTCCCTATTAATTTAAATCACCCATTTAGGCAATCGGGCCTCGAAGGTGAGGCTTGGATACATATTTATTTGGCCAATAAATTATCAATTCATAATCGGACTAAATGGACTCTAATAAACGGGATCAAACTATATGGGGTTTAAAATGCAGTCAATTATAGGAATATTCCTAAGTTTAGGAATAATTAAATAACTATCAAAGAAGAAGAAAGGACTAAAAATTGTCAAAGGAAGAGGATTAAAATACTATCACAAAATGGATAAAAATTCAATAATAAAGGAGGACACCACTTGCTAAAAAGGTAAATAAAGAAAAAAAATAGGGTTTGGAAATTATTCATAAAACAATAAATTTTTGTAATAGGAGAGGATGAAAAGATTATCCATGTTATGATTTGAACAAATTAAGAAGGCTGGCCTATCGATCACAGGTTTCGATCGGTCCTACTCAGGTGACCATTGGGTCTACTACTTTACACCTGAACATCTGATTAATAATTGGTCAATGTATGAGCTCGGAACATTTAATAATTTATCACACCAGTCTGAAGATATACCTAATCGGTTTAAGTCAGGCATATCGGTGCTGGCCAGGTTTTTGAAACCCCCTATTTTGTAGATGATTTATACTAATAAGTAGGTCTTGTTATCCCCTTCAACTCGCCACCCCTTTCAATTCCTCCAATTCCTCACATGGGGTGAAAATGATCACTCTATCCCTGCACAAAAACACTGCCGAAGATAGGGTCCACTCCCTACCAAGAGGAATTGGAGGAATTGGAGGTGATAATTATTCGTATTAAATGATGGATCAAGATCATCTAAAATGCTAAAATATAGCAAGTCTTGTGGCAATTTGATCCTCTATTGCCGAGGACAGACAACCTCCCTAAAAATATAGCAAGTCCCAACGAACAGCGAATAATAGTCTTTGTGGCCTATTTTAAGTTTCTAATCCTTATCTTTGTTTCAATTTATTTTTATATGCTCTTCTGCAATCTCATCTAATATTAGATAGCTTAAATGAAACATCCTTCTCTCTCTCTCTCCAAGAAGCTTGCCGGGAAGAGATGGTGAATTCTACTGAAGCTGAGGAGAATTGAGGTCAATGCTCATGTTCTGGTAAATTGATAGGGCATTTGCAGGTTTGCATTCATACCTTACAATAGTGTTTAAGGCTCTCTCTCTCTCTCTCTCTCTCTCTCTCTCTAGGGTTCTTTTTGGTAAGTTGTATGTATTATTAGGGTTATACCCATATGAAGCATGTTTTGTAGTCTTTAATAGATTAGAAGAATTAAGTTTAATAACAAACGAAAATTAAATGCTTTAACCTGCACAAGTTCATCCAATATTATAGATTTTATATTTGAATCATAGTTGGAAAACGGGGTTTTGAGGCGAGTTGCCTAAGTCAAGTCAAATTTTTAAAAACTTGATCAAGAATCGTGTAGACTAGGCCAGGGTAAAAAATGACGAGACTCGGTCATAAATGGTTTGATTCAAATAAGACTTGGTAGTTTTACCCGAGTCATGCATGACAAAATCGGTGAGTTTAATCGTTTTAAAAATATCATAAAACCAGTTCACTTAGAAACAAAGTTAAATAAATAGTAAATCCATAATCCAAAACAATAAGAAAGCCTCAACTGCTCAACTCCCTTCTCTTGTTCAATGGTATAAACTCAAAATGCATTGATATGTGATTACGTGATTTTTATTTTTATTTTTTTATTTTTCCCATATTTTTCTGTATTTTTATGATTGTTTACTAATTTTATACATATTTATTGCAAGTATAAAATAAAAAACGTGACTCGTCTTTACCAGGTTTGACAAGGCTAAATCACCGGTTTTTCCGAAGACAAGTCGAGTCAAAAACCGATTTTCCAACTATGATTTGAATGGAAAAAGTAAATCTTAAATGAGAGTTTTTTTTTAATGGGTTTTGTTATCGACATCCTTCAAGGTCTCAAATAATTTGTAATCTTACTTTACAAAATTTTTTATAATGAGAATAACAGTGTGTTTTAATGTGAGTACTCGAAAAATATACATGACGATGATCTTTTTTAATAATAACATAATGGTATGTCATTATTAACTTATTTTTGAAGGGTAAATCTGTTTGTAACCTGTCCCGGTTACAACAATGTGTTGTAACTGGACTAACTGGACTTATTTGCCCACTCCACGTCACTTATCAACCTTTTAAGAAAATATATTTTTTTGCAATTGTCCTCCCATCCGCTCTCTCCACTCATTCTCCCCTTCTTCTTCGTCTTCCTACCTCTCCCCTGCCTCCGACAGAGCTCACTCTTACTTTCCCCTACGGCTCCTTGCGTCCACACTCCACCGGTCCACCCCAAACCCGCTTCTACCTGCAACTTACCACCAAAAAACTCAGCGGAATGATTTCAAGATTGGTCTGTTATTTTTTTTTTTTTTTTCCGATTTCCAGGAGGTAGTTGCAGCATTCTATTCGTCATTTTCTCCAGGATTAGGTTCTGTTCTGTCCATTATGGATGGTCTTACGTACATCTCGATTTGGTGGGGCTCAAAATCCTTCATTTTTCCTCCAAGTTGGTCATGATGCAAAGACATTCATACCATTCACAATATCAAATCTGCATTTGAATTATCTCTTGCGAAACAGCCGTTGTTCTCTGTTACACAATTCCAAGGAGAATATGTGACATAGAATCCCCTTGCACTTCAGGAAAGCCCCTTGGCAGATTCTAGAATGGACCCATCGAACTCACATCTCTTCTAAAAGAGGCACCAAGAACTCCAAATGCCTCATTCACCTCACAAGATTGAAGCACTCATCTGCATCCTTCCAAATTCCGTGAATGATTGAAACTGAAACCTTCCCCAGATTTGCGGAGAGGGACAAGGGTTATTGCAAATTTACAATTTTAAACCTATAAAGTAATTGATAGATCAGCTCACAAGGACAAAAAATGTAAGGTTACAAAGTCTCTTACAAACCGACGCACCCATTTTTTAAAACCCTTATATATTCTTTTCTTAAAAACCTTTTGATAATATGACTATGAGCAATTAAAAGAATGTGTCAAGTTTTAAATACATCTCTCGAGGTGTCATTCAAACACTCCTTTTATTGTCCCATGAAAGCGTGTGCATGGGTATTGATATGAATGAAATTTTTTATTTCAAGAGAATGGGGGCAAGAGGCCCAAAGTTTAGGCTGAAAGAAAAACGGGAGGAGATAGAGAAAAGCCCATAATCACAACGCTATCTTTCGGGCAGCCCCCTTGGGCTCCCAATCTGTTAAGTCCGACACTCCGACCCCCTAGTGGGTGTGGTACTGAAAAAAAAACAACTACTACCATTGGGTATATAATGGTAGTTACAAAAAATGTATTGGAGAGGTTTTAAGGGTGATAATTGATTCGGTTTGATTTTGATATAGTTCAAAGTATGAAGGGTAGAAATCAAAATCGAATTGTTTATTAAACATTTTCAATATCTCAAATCTAAACCAATTTTTTTTTTTGGTAAAAAATCTAAACCAATTAATAAACAATTTCAGTTAGGGCTGCAACAAGGTCGGGTTGGGTTGGGCCTTTTAAAACCTCAGCCCAATCTTGAGTCTCCTTAGCTGGGCCAGGCCCAACCCGGCCCTAACTCAGGGTCAGAAAAATCCAACTCTAACCCACCTTCATGGTCGGGCCAAGCTAACCCTGATTGGTCCTGACCATGGGGAGGAAGGGAAATGTATGGGCTGACCAAGCTAGGAAAGGGAGATGCATGGGCTGCCACAACTAGGAAGAAGATGAAGAATAAGAAGAAGAGGAAAAAGAACCAAAAAAAAAAAAGAAAGAACAAGGGTCGGGTTGGGCCAGGTCGGGCTCAGCCCGAGGCCTCAACCTTGACCCGACCCGGCCTTGACTCAGGGCCAGAATTTTCCAACCTTGACCTACCCTCAGGGCCAAGGTATCTCAATCCAGGCCATATTCGGGCTCTGGGCGGATTCGGGCCGTCGAGGCCAAACTTGCACCCCTAGTTTCGGCTAAATAATTGTGACTAAACGGCTTTTATCAGTTAGGTTAATAGCTTTGGGCCCAATTAGGAAAAAATCTATTTTGAGGCCCAATAAAGATAGCTGAAGTTGTTGGGCTTGAACCACGGCATCTAAACCCAAATGGTGAGTTAAGAAATAAAAACAGTATAAAATAATTTACATGGTAAATTCACTAAAAATCACTAAAAAATGTATTTAGAATATTAACACAAACTGGTTTTTTAACTTGAAATTTGGATCAGTATTGGTTACTACATGGGTTGGTTGGGTCTTTTGCAACCGACCCAACTGGGCCCATTGCCACCTCTATCTATTACTTTATCTCTGCCTCAACAATTTGTCGTGTTGTGAACCCATTGGAAGTTTACATGTTACTTTCCAGTCCACACTAGATTTGGTCCAAGCTAATTAATATTATTTTTTCTATATAACCAATAATTATCATAATCTTCAATTAAATAAATCCATTTAAATATTAATAGAATGTATATAATAATGAACCTTATTAGTTATTAGTTATTACCTACCAAACACCACAAAATATTGTTTTTCCCTGACGACCGACCATGACACATTGCTTTATGCTGTACTGTTGACTATGCAACACACGTTATGTTTGGGCCTAAGATTGTAAATAGATCAAAATTCTGAAATTTTGGTTAAGGGATTTGAAATGAAATATTCTAAAAATATAAAATGCTGTTATGAAATAGTATTCAAATTTGGAATATCAAATAAAAATTTAATGCATTTTCCCCTTATTTATATGCATTTCTATTATTATTTTGAAAGCAGTGGTAAAGATACATACATTATCATCCTCCCCATACCCCGTAGTGGAGGGAGCCTCGTGGACTCAGAACGCCCTTTTTATATGGATTTATAACTTATGAAATATGAATAACGTTGATACCAAAATAGCATAATAAGAAACTGTTTGGATGCTAAGAAAAGAAAAGAAAAAATTATAATGAAACAAAAATAATGTTATGATTGATTCATGTTTTTATTTCTCTCCAAATATATATATTTTTTTCTTCGAATTTTTTCTTTTCTTTTTCTTGCCATCCTAACATAGACTAAGCAATAAGTAATATTTTTTTTGGGGCAAGAGATAATTGCTTGATCGTGTAGCCGTTGCATTACTGTGGTGGTCAATGAGAGCACATGCAAGGGCATCAACACGGATAAAATCTTTGATATTAGTAGGGGTTATATAGTAATTTCACATGCCCATGTGTCTAGACACAAGAATCATGCGACCAAGCATCGTTCCTTTTCCCTAATTTTTTTTGCTCAGAATATAATAACTAATGCTTTCTCACCTTCACTAGAGTGACCATCAGGTACCAATATTGGCCAATGATTAGAAAATTACTTTGTGTACTTACTATTTATATGAAAAAAAATAAGGGATTAGATTTATTGGAAAGAGAACGCTAATTGGGCGCATGTGGTGCGCTGTTCTGCATCCATACACAAGGATACGTGAAATGACTGTCACGTCCCCAAAAAATTCCATTTTTCATAGGGGACGTGTGGTCATTTCGCTTGCCCTTATATCTGGGTGCAGGGGCAACACACCGCACATGCCCAATTAGCATTCTTTCACCCTAGATTTATTGAATGAAATAGAGAACGCTACTTGGGAGTGTGTGGTACGCTTCCCTTGTGCCCACACACGAGCACACGAAATGACCGCCGCGTCCCTAAGAAATTTTGCCTTTTCATAGGGGTGTGGCAGTCACTTTGCATGAGTGCACCATACCCACCCAAGTAGTGTTCTTTTTCCCTTATTAAATATAAGAAATAAGAAGTAAAAAAATGAAGGTGATAAACCATAAATATATGGGCCAATCCCGATCTGCCATTCATGGCAACAAGAAGAGAATGACCCAGGCCTAGCTACATTGGGACTCATCTTTGGCCCAAGAGGAAGAGACCCAGTAGATCACTCAAGGACCAAGATCACTACACAGGTCAGCATGACATCACCATAATGATTTACATCATCTTATCGGAAAAGGGATCTTATCCCAAACAAGATGTATCTTATCCGTACTCAATCCTCAAGGATCTTATCCAACATGGAGGAAAGCACATGTCCATCTGCTAGGAAACACCTTCCCTACCCGGACTCTATCTCCCAAGAGGAGGTGATCTACTACGTGGTGGGCTCTACTACCAAGGAGACTATCACCAACTGCCTAGACTCTCCACCGCCATACACAGCTATAAATTCCCAGGTATTCTACCCCATTTACCCATCTTGAATTCCAATTATTCATCTGTCGCTCAAAAATATCTGACTTAGGCATCGGAGAGTCCTCGCGTAAGCACATACTTTTTGACAGAGATTTTTGTAAAAATGAAAATGTTGAATAAGTCAATACACATATGTAAGGAGAAAGAAAGGTTCTCTAAACCGCTAGAGTAGGATACACTTGTATTTCTGTGTTTATCTTTCTCCTCATATGAAATGAGTTTCCTACTTTCCTTTGTAGAATACGCTTTTATTGCATCTCATTGATGCACTTCTATGTATCACTTGCATAGAGAATCCTGTCCCAAAAAATGGAATACCTTATTATTTAAATATTAATTGAAAAAATACTATCATAATGAAGGTTTCCAAAAAAACCGTGCATAAGGTGAGCACAATTGATGCTCAATTTTGAGCTCCTCAAGAGATTTACAAATTAGTATTGGATATAGTATCAATCTTGATTATGTTGGTTGAGGATGGGATGGATTTATCTCTGTTTTTCTTTAAATATCAAATTTTTTATTTTTATTTTTGTTACTCTTGATCTGTGCTTGATCCATCGATAAAAGATCATATGTCAAATAATTTTTCTTTAAATTTGATGGAGAGTAAAAGATCTGCGAAGCTATAGTTGACTCGAGATTAAATATTAATTTATGATTTAAGTTCATAGGATTGAGCACCAGGTGAGCACAAATTGATGCACAATTTTGAGCTTCTCAAAAGATTTACGAATTCGTATTGGATAAGGTATCCGTCTTGGCCAATATCGATCAATATTGATTGAGGATGGGATGGATTTACCTCTGTTTTTATTTAGAAATCAAATCTTTTTTACCCTTGGTATGTGCCACTATACCGATATGAAATAGTCTAGGAATTGGGATCGATGGGTGTTAATACCATGTGAATTTATCAGCCCGACCCAACACCACTACTCTCACACATGGTTTTAGTGCGGTATCGAAATGGGTATTGATGATCCGCAAAATCGATACGATCTGATACGAGTATCGGCCTAGATCAATTATATGAAACAAAAATATCCTTGAATTTCTTTAAAGAACGAGTTTTCTGTACCATTATACCGATATGAGATTGTCTAGGAATTGGGATCGATGACATAATATCAATATCGACAACTAGCAAAACCAATACATATCACCCCATATAGACGATACGATACCGATACTTACCAAGTTGACACATCACCAACCACCCTGTTTTGCATAGCCAACTAAAAGTTAATGATCCACGCTGGCATCCAATGACAGAGCAACAAGTGGCGGGCTATTAGGTGGTAAATGGTTTCGAATCCTTTGAAGTACAACTGGAAAGCTGGGGAGATCGTTAAAGACGAGAAGACAACAAAATGCGTCACCACAAGTGGTCTTCGTCAAAGCCCACAATCCAATCATGGAGGAAGTGGGTCCCTACGGACGCTACAGCCATGAAGGAGGAACAAACAACACGATTTCCCACGAACCACCTTCACATGGTACACCGGGCATTAACATTTATTCGAGAAATTCATCGATTTTATCGTCTCAATTTAAGGTTTCTCAAAACGAGCCAAGATTTGGACCAAAGCCCAAGCCTAAGCCTATGGAAACACAGAATCACATATAAATCACCTCTTTGAATGAACTTAAGCCTAATTGTCATTAAGCCTTCTGATTCATAATAGCAGGCCCTAATGTTTGGATTTGGATCTTTTCCAAGGAGCTCAGTGCTCAGGGGGTATTCAACGGTTGGGCTATTGGGCATACATTTTGAAACACCACACATGCTGATTTGGCATGCATCAGGATGTGTGCGTAGCAACACAGCTATCGGATGCCTCCCTTGGCATGGATTCAGATCTTCTACTACTGAGATGCCCGATAGGATTGCGCTATGCAGACACAGTAAGACGAAAAATGATCGCCTTACCTCCACTCGAACAAAGCACTCAGGTAGGGGTAAAATATTCATTTCTCCTTACAGTGTCCGCGTAGCATGATCCTACCGGGCAGCTCTCGACAATAGAGGATCCAAATTGCCCTGGGCACTCCCACGGTGTTGGGCTCCTTGGAGAGGAGTCGGATCCGGTCCATTCTTGAAACTCATTAGTGATTTCAATTTCTCATAATATGATAAATTTCCGAGAACCTCAAAAACCATTTTATGGAAAGAGTGAGAATCTAGCTGTTGAAGACGAAAATCTAGGTAGAAGGGCTAAAAATAGATGATGAGTGGGCCACATTTTTGTGCCTTCCAACCAAGCACAAGCCTTGTGAGAGAATCCCAACGGCTCATATGCGGTGGCTCCAGATCAGTGACCGTTAGGTGGGTTTTTGAATTTTTCCAACTTTTTAAACTCCCTCTTCCCTAGTTCTCAAACCACAGGAGGAGGAGAGAGGAAACAGAGAAGCCAGAGCAGAGTTGAGGCTTCAGTGTTTCTTCTCTCGCTTTCCTCCATTCTTTCCATATTAAGGCTCTCATTTTGATTCCAATACCCATCAACCATGACTGCTGAGGAGAGTAAAGTAGCAGAAATTCCTGTTTCTCAACCAGCAGAGACCACCAAGGTTGTGGAAGAGACATCCCCTGTCGTAGTGGTCGAGACAGTCAAAGTTGCTGATGGAGATGTTGATGCAAAGAAGTGTGATGAACCCAAAACAGTAGAGGTGGAAGAGAAGAAAATAGAAGCCGGAGCTGAAGATGCTGTTCCTGTCGTTACAAAAAATTCTTCATTCAAGGAGGAGAGCAATTTCCTCTCTGATTTGAAAGAGTATGAGAAGAAGGCGTTGATCGAGCTGAGATCGAAGCTTGAAGAAGCAATCCTCGAAAACAATCTCTTTAAGAAAGAAGAAGCCAAGAAGGAAGAGAAGAAAGAGGAGGAGAAACCCGCAGAAGAGGAAGCTAAAAAGGAAGAGAAGAAAGAGGGGGAGAAACCCGTGGAGGAGAACAAGGAGACGGAGAAACCTGCAGAGGAAAAGGAGGAAGGTAAGCAGGGAGAGAAGAAAGAGGAGGAGAAACCTGCAGAAGAAAGCCAAGCAGAGGAGAAGCATGTGCAAGGAGAAAGTGATGCAAAAGAGCAACCTGCACAAGAAGAAGCTCCAGAAAAGGAGAAATCTGTAGCAGAAGAGGTTCACAAGGAGAAACCAGCACAAAAAGCTGAGGAAGAGAAGAAACCTGATGTGGGAACTGAAGAAAAAGCCGTCGAATTAAACAAGGACATCTCCCTTTGGGGAGTCCCTCTCTTACCAGGCAAAGGCGCAGAAGCTACTGATGTGATCCTCTTGAAGTTCTTGAGGGCTCGAGACTTCAAGGTCAATGATGCCTTTGTGATGTTGAAGAACACCCTTCAATGGAGGAAGGAACTCAACATCGATTTGATATTGGATGAGGATTTGGGTTTGGATCTGAACTCTGTAGCCCATATGAATGGTGTTGATCGTGAAGGACACCCTGTGTGCTACAACATCTATGGTGTCTTCCAGAATGAGGAGCTTTACGAGAAAACATTTGGAACTGAGGAGAAGCGCAATCAGTTCTTGAGATGGAGGTTCCAGTTGATGGAGAAGGGCATTCAGAAACTTGATTTCAAGCCAGATGGTGTATCTTCCATTCTTCAAATCACCGATCTCAAGAACTCCCCTGGACCATCAAAGAAGGAGCTTAGGATTGCCACTAAGCAAGCTGTTGGTCTCCTCCAAGATAACTATCCTGAATTTGTGGCAAGAAATGTAAGTATCTTTTGCCAAGCCATTCCTTCTTATTTTATTTTTTCGAGTTTCAAAGGAGAAATGAAAATTCAAAATTTTCAGTGATTAGAGAGAACCCAAACTTGGATTTTGTTCTATAGCATACATTGATTCTTAATATTAAGTATTGAATCTCTGGAGAGATTTAATGCAAGGGTAGTTTAATTTTGTGTTTACTTGGTTGCAGATCTTCATCAATGTGCCTTTCTGGTACTATGCCTTCAATGCTGTCTTATCTCCTTTCTTAACCCAGAGAACCAAGAGCAAGTTTGTCTTTGTTCGCCCATCCAGGGTTGCAGAAACCCTTTTCAAGTAAGTGATTCTTCTTCTGTGATCTTGATCATTAAATTGAGGTTCCAATGGAAGCCAATGAGAGAGATGATTCCATTTTTTATTTACAGGTATATTCCTGCTGAGAATATCCCAATCCAGTATGGTGGTCTGAACCGTGAAAATGATTCTGAGTTCTCTATTGAAAATGGAAGTGTCTCTGAACTCCTTGTCAAGAGTGGAGGAACAGAAACTATTGAAATCCCTGTACCAGAGGTACCATTAGAAAGGAAATTCTTTTAATAAGCTTCTATTTTTGTTTATTGGGTTTAGTAGTTCAATTAATCCTGTTCTTCACTAATATAAACAGGTTGGAACCACTGCTCTCTGGGATCTGAGTGTGTTTGGTTGGGAGGTTATCTACAAGGAAGAATTTATCCCAGAAGACGAAGGATCTTATACAGTCATTATTCAGAAGTCGAAGAAGATCTCTGCAAATGAAGAACCAATTCGCAACTCGTTCAGGAATAATGAACCTGGGAAAATTGTTCTCACCATTGAGAATACTTCATACAAGAAGAAGAGAGTACTGTACCGATTCAAGACCCAGAAGAGCTTCTGAGAGCTATAGTTATGTATCTAATTACATTTGTTTGTTCTTTGCATTCTTTTAAGATTGGATTGAGTGGGGTGAGACTAAATTGTAAAGAAACTTTCATTCTTTTTAGCAGGATTAGTGTATCCTGTGATTTCATTTATTTGGTTTGGGAGCTTTGAGAGTTTATTGTTTTTTACATATGATTAATTGAGTTATTTGTATTTATTTATTTATATACCGATTTACAGTGACCAACTATAAACTATGCGGTTAGAATCTTGTCAAGTTATCGTATCCTTTTAAGGGTAGCAACTAATTTCACTAATAATGAATCTTTTTATTTATTTTTTAATAGACTTGCAATAACATAAAGGAAGCAAGCTTTAAACACATAATTTTATCAACCCACTACAGACGCAATTTTTTCTTCAGTACCCACATCAGATCCAAGATGGAGAAAGAGCTTCACAAAGATCCCTCTAAATTTAGGGGGGGAAAAAATCCAAATCCAACAGTTTTTCAGCCAGGAGAAATCCCGAAGCTTTATAAGCACCACCCTTCTATGAGATTTGAGTTGATCACGGGCAGGATTAGAAAGGTTCGAATTCTTCCCTCTTTTTTTTCGGTAACATAAAAAAAGTTTGGTGGTTAGGAACAGCCAAAGTAGGGATTAGGGAAGAATTGGAACTGTTAAAAAAGCTTTATTAGATATTTGCTAACAAACTATTGTCATTGCGTAAGATCGCGTGGCCTAATGGATAAGGCGCTCGCCTCCGGAGCGGGAGATTGTGGGTTCGAGTCCCATCGCGATCGTTAGTTATTTTAATTTTAGATGTAATTTACGTTTTACTCTGACTTGCATTAGATTTTTTTTTTTTTGGTTTTTTGGTGAAGGATTTGCATTAGATCTGATGCTTCGCTACATATAACACTCTAGAGAGCAAGGTTCGTATTTTCGGTATCGACCAAATTGGGCAAATTTGACACTTTTGCCCCTGCTTTTTAGGAAAAAATAATTTTTTTTACTTTATTATCCTTGTCCTTACAGGTGGATCGATTCAGTATTAGAATCATTCTTGATCGATACCGATCCAATCGAAATTACAAACCTTGCTGGAGAGAATTGCACTTAATGTAGAAAAACTAGGTACTGAGTGACCTCATTATACGAATCTCCACAAATTTTGATTGTGGAACTATTATTAGTTCATGTCAGTGTGTTATCCTAATAAGTTGATTTTAATTGGAGAATTGTAACTCAAATATTATTCAAATTTGAACAATTAAAATGAACAATATCCCCTACTTTTTGTCTGTGAATTATTTAAAATATCCAAATTAACTCTCCTAATTTGGAATGCTAAGTGATTCCATCATACTCCATTTTAGAATATTTGATTGTTGTAGAACAATACTCTTAATTGCCCTAAGAAACATTTACCCTTGCAGTTCTGCTATCTCAGCTGGTACACATCTATTAGGTTGTAAGCATCCATTTTGTGTGTTCATGATCAAAAACTTTGTTGTGTAATTGAATGTAAACTATAAATCAATTTTGACTCAGAGCAATGTAGCTTTTTCCCAATGGATAGAATCTTAACTATTATATCCAAGAAGAAACTATTTAGTATCTTATATGATCTAATGTATAGTACAAGAAAATAGGCAATGGCACTTATGAGGCGGTAATTGGATACCGCTGCTAAAGCGTAACAATTATCGTCACTTCTTGTTACTGATCTTAAACCAAGGCAATATTTCTGGACTGTGTACAATTTCATGTCTTGGAGGAAGGGTATTATGGGAAAACGCTAAAAATAGAGGGGTATATGAGATATTTTACAAGGGTGATGCTATAGTAATTTGAGTTTTATTAAGGGTGCCCACATGCGATTTTGAGTTTAAGCAGGCGTTGTGCAAATCTTTTATCCTTTTTAACAACCCCCTCTAATTGTTGGATCGAGTTTCCCTCCCCTTCACCGAGGGGCAGGAGAGGGTGGGAATGGGTATCAAGAGGATTTTTTTGAACATACTAAAACCCTAGCAGTAGTTGTGAACCTTAGGATGGTGGGTGAACCGTCCTTGATGGGTGGGGGAAATTTTTGTCCTTAAATGTTTATTTTTAACTACAATTTCTTGAACTACCCCCTAAAATTCCAGACAAAAAAAGCGGTATATTTTATATCCCCTCAGAAAAGTCTTTTATGGTATAAAAACTGAAGACCGATGTGATTTTTTAGCAGTGGTAACTTTTTACTGCTTCTAATTTATAGGCGGCTTTAGCTACCCCTATTGCCAAAAATAGAAGAAAACCCAAATTCTACACCGTAGTAAACCCCCCCCCCCCCACCCAAAAAAAAAAGAAGAAGAAAAAAACCGATTATTGCTTATGAGTACTAGAATGCTTAGGTTGTCGTTCTTCTCCACCTGGGGTAAAAATCATCTACCATACTGCAAGATGTGCACCTCACACGCTACAGCATAGAAGAGGCCATGTAGCCTCAAATTCTTCTCAAAATTCCTTTGTAGCTCTCCCAATTCTGATTCAATCTAATAAGCTGACTACATAAAGTGTTACTAATAACACTCTTAAATATTGCAATATAAATAAAGGGACCTACCTTTTGGGATTGGTGTGTGGTTTGTGTGATTACACTTCTATAAAAAATAAAAAATAAAAACTTAAAGTGACCTTGTCCATAAAACATGCATGGGGTTACTAGGATGGAGAGGGGAGAGGGGAGAGGGGAGAGGGGAGAAGGGGGGGGGGGAGTGGGATGGGTACTAGGATTGTTATATTCCATCCCTGGCCTTTACCAATTAAGGGTCATACAATACTAATCATAAGAAGGGGTGGGGTAAGCTTGTCCTATGTCTCTCCCAAAAGTAGGGAAGTAGACGGATCAGATTCAGCTCGGATAGTGCTATATCCTCATCCACATCCGATTAGCTTTCGGATGGATTCGGATAACACTAAACGGATACGGACTTGGATACGGATCGGATATTTTATCCGTTTACATGTAAATATAGCTTTTCGGATAGCTATAACCTATCCGTATCTGCATTTGTTTAGCTTTCAGACGAATTCAGATATCGAAATGGATATCGAAATGGATACGGAAACAGATATTGACTATTCATTTACACCCCTATCCAAAAGGCCCGTGAAAGTACATCAGACATAAAAGCTGAATATATATAGCAGATAAAGAATATTCTTCACCACTCTAGAATATCTCAACATGGTCACCAAACCCCACAAACCACATATATTCCCTAAATTGGACAGTTGAACTATTGATCCATAATCTATAGGCCAATCGATTCTATTTTTGGTTTGAACAAATAATTATAATATGAAAAGGGGGTTAGCAACAACTAATCTTATTTTACAATTAGGTTAAGCTCAAACCAATCTAATTTTTCCTACTAAATACTTCTTTGTATCTATATGAAGCTTTGTTCCAATCTCTACCAGGAAGCTTCATACAAAAATCCACTATCTTTGTAGGTATTACCATTCTATCAGGGCTTAGATTTAAGAAGGAAAGATACACTTCTACAGAATCAAGACATTAACCATAAGGTAGGCAATCACATGTTCATGTAGTTTTATTTTGGAACATTGAATTGGCTAATAGCAACCTTTTAGCTGTGTTTAGTGGTTGAGATAATGTAATAGATTGTGTAGAAGTGTGGGGAAGTTCAATCTTTTCCCACTACAGTAGCCCTTCCAAGTACTTGGTTGTGGAAATAATTTGTATACAGGGTTTAGAACTTTATGTACTAGAAAAGTCTGAGACCTTGATGCCTTCATATACCAGTTGGATCTCTCCACTTAATAACTTAAGCTTTGGTTGAATAATTCAATATGATATTAGAACCACCAACCTTGTTATGTTAAGGTTAAAAGTTTCATGCACGGTCGTGTATAAAAAGAATCTTTTACATTGATTTTTAGTAACCGTCAGATTAAAGTGTTTTAATCTGAACCATCCAAGAATAAAGTAATTGTAGATAACTCCTATACGATTACGGTTACCTTTCAGTACCTTTCAAATACTTGTAAAAGACTTTTCTATTTATCAATAATGATTAAAAAATACAATAATTAAAAAAAAAAAAATCAAAACAACTTCCTTCTTCCTTTGTTTCGTTCTCTGCAACTATTTTGGCTTTCCTTTTTCAAATATGTTGTCTCTTCAAACAACTTCCTTTTGTTTCTTCTGCAACTCCTTTTTTCAAATACGTGGAAGATGCAAGCTAAGAAGGTGAGGAAGGTTGAAGCAGCGGAACCCACACACGAAGAAGAACCAGCAGGGTTTGACGATGCCCACCACGTTGACGAACCCCATGTCCGTTGCTGTTGTTTCTGATGTTTGGTGCTCTCCGGGAATAGCTTTCGTCGCCGATGCTGACCCTGTTGATTGCGTTGAAGCGAGGAAACTTGTGGCAGGAAGAGGGAGAATCAATGGGAAAGGATAAATCAAGGTTTGCCTCTCCCCTAACCCCTCCCATTTTCCACTGCCTATTGATCTTAAAAGAGGGGCGGCCGTCATTGTGGTCTGTGGAGGTGAGAGAGAAAAGATGGATTGAGTGGAGAGGATTCACAAAAAAAAAACAAAGGGAAAATCGGATATAAGAAGATAAAAAAAATAATGGAGTGAGAGAGAAAAATGAAAAAACAGAGAGAGTTGGGTTTGAGACAGTTCATCCTAGGCCCTTTTTGAGACGAGGAAGAATCAAGTTTGTGGCCGCTGCCGCTGCCGCTGCCGCTGCCGCTGCCGCTGCCGCTGACCAGTGCTGCTACCTCCTTTTCATCCTCTCTTATTTTTCCTTTTGAACTAAACCCCACGAATCTCTTCTTGTTCTTCTTCCATTCAACTGAAACCCACCTTCCATTAGTCTATCACCAAAACCATCCATTAATCCCACTTCTACCATTTTTGTTTTACCCCACCAACATCAATCATCGATTCATTTCCCCATTCATTTTCTAATCTTCTTTCATCTTTCCTATCTTCTAAAATCCCAACCCAAATTCACCGAGCCACTTTCTCTTCCTTTTCTGTATTTGATTTCTTGTCTTTGGAATCCAAAATACCCCCACTTCCCCACTTCCATTTCCGGTTCTTGTCATTTCATTTGGGAGGTATCTGCAACATTTGTGAAGAAGGCAATGGAGCAGTTCATGAAGTTTGTTGTTGTTTAAGCGGTTCTGCTAGCATCACTTGAAGTCTCAGTTTCCATTTTTGTTTGGTTTTTATTTGTTCAAATCAGTTTGTAATAATCCTTTCCCCGCTTTGATTCCCTTGCTTGTAATAAATCCCTATACCCTGCTTCGTAAAATTCATTAATCGATTGCATCGTGGAGCTACAAGTACCTTTCATGTGGTCGATTGAGAGTTGAGATGGAAATGAAAGAAACCGGTGTTTGAAGAAGAGTTGCAGGCCAAAAATAAAGTATTTGAAAAAAAAAGAGTTGTAGAGAACGAAACAAGTTTCCCTTTTTTTTCTCTAATCGTTCTAGTTGCCTTTTTTTTATTTATTTATTTATTGTTGATATAAACAAACATATTTGAAAGAGTAACCGTATAGGAGTAGCATATATCATTACTTTATTCTTGGACGGTTCAGATTAAAATAATTCAATCTGACGGTTACTAAAATCCAGTGTAAAAGATTCCTCTTATACACGACCGTGTATAAAAACCGCCCCCTTATGTTAATGATAACTTCATGTAAATCCAACCAAAAGAGCGAAATATATACTTGTCATGTGTCATGTAACCCAAAACATGAATGGTGTAGAAAAATAAAAATAAAATGGAGAGGACGGAGAGGCTGCCTGAGTCGAACGAACACGTTCTGTCTTTAAGACAGTATTTGCACCATTATTACTGCAATGGATTACAGCAAATCTGTCTCCCAAGATAAATCAGGTCTGATTAATTACTGTTTTGCAGAAACAGTAATCACTTAAAACTAAGAGAGAATGTTTTTTGTTACTTCCAAATGACTGAGTTATTGGGCTATTTATTGGCTTGCACATGGTTGTTCGGATGGGTTACAACCATTGGCTCAATGTTTATTCCAAGGGTTGCACCCTTGTATCAAACACCATTCTAACGGTCGGATTCGAACCATCGCACTGGCCGGTTCACTGACCGACGACCCAGAAAAGGTAAAGACACCTCATTGCGAGGATGCGTACGTGTAAAGTGCGTCATCAAAGTGCCATATTGCGCCTCACACACACGCTCAGACGGTTACCGTCCTCGCAAGTGCTCTGTAGAATCTTTTCTAAATATAACATGTGCTGTTAGAGTACTAATACATAACCCAGATGAACTCGTTCTTCTTAACCGTTCCACATCAATTATTTTAAAATTCCAACAAATGGGACTGTTCGGAATATTCCCATATTGGAAAACTTTAGACCTTAAATGCTTTCATATACCAGTTAACCAACCTAAGGGTGTCAATTTGGAACCGAAACCGTGTACCGAAACCGAAACCGCCCGTGTAAAACCGTACCAAACCGTACTGTTTCAAAAACGGTACGGTACGGTATAGGCAAACGGTTTTGATCACGGTACGGTACGGTATCGGTATTGGGTATAATACCGTCGGTATGTACCGTTACCATACCGTTATACCGAATTCATACCGAAACCATACCATTTTTTGGGGGTATTTTTGTAAAACCAATTTCTAACTCCTAAGACCCTAAACCTAAATCCCTAATTTCTTAACGACTTGGCCTCTCCGCCTCTCGTCCTCGACTCCTCTCCCGCTTGCGACTTTGAGTTTGAGACCTTGAGTCTCACAACAATGGAGCATTTCGAAGCTTTCGATTCTCAAAGTTTCGGACTTCGGTCTCATAATGGAGTAATGGAGTAACCTTAACCTCTTCAAAGTTCAAACACAACTCCTCTCACAACTCACAAGGGTCATCTTCTTCACCGAAAACCCTAACAATGGAGGCGGAGATTTATCAGTACACAATGAATCTCTCTCGCTCTTGGTTACCTTTGAGTGTAGTTGTGTTTTTTATAAGTGAATCATCGAAAATCTGTGAAAAATCTCACCGATTTCGTTCTCTATGATGTGGTTTCTTTTATTTTCTCGATAGATTTTCTCAAAGCGCTGTTGCTCTCTCTATATCTCTCTCTATTTTCTATACTTTTTAGACTGATAAAACCTTGAATATTGCAATATGTGATGACCAAAGCAGCAGAAATCTGTTCATAATGTTTCTGAAATACCAACAGAATGCGTTGATGTAGCATTGTAGCCTATCTGGGCATTGAGAGCTCCTGTAGATGCACTCAAGAGTTGAAACTGGAAAGACATTTCTACTGATGGTGATGGGAACTTTAGCAAATATATCCTATTTGACAATTGAGAACCCCTGCAGTTAAAAAAAAAAACGATTTAAAAACCATTTCATTCGAATTTATAGTGTTTTTATATCATTTTTTATAAAAATAGAATTCATACCGTTTTTGTACCGTTTTTATATTATACCGAAACCGTACCGTGAGTATACCGTTTTATATACCGTATTCATACTATACCGAAACCGTACCGTGATGGTACGGTTGCGGTATTAAAAGTAGACCTTCTAAACGGTACGGTACGGTATCGGTATTGGGTACCTATTTTTGATACCGTACCGAAACCGTACCGTTTTACCGAAACCGTACAGGTTGACAAGCCTAAACCAACCCACTCCACTTATTAGTTTAAACTTTTAAGTTGGATAATTCAACATTAAAGCTATTAGGTCCACTAAATTAATAATACATCTATGCACCCAAAAGAGGGGCAGTCTCCATTTAATAAAGCTTAGCTATTGGGTTGGATAATTTAATAGGTCCAACTTTTGTAACTTCATTTTACTTGGCACAACCAAATATCAGTAGGAAAACAATCTGATTTTCTTGGGGAGTTATTAACATAACAAGGGTCTGTTATTTATCTAAACATAACAAGACAGCTACTACCCTCTTAAAACTATAATTAACATAAATTTATAAGGATAATTGGGTGAAATCACATTCATTGCGGAAAAGTCGAAAAAACCTTGGAATTTTAACTAGATTTTATTCACAAGGGTTAAAATGTAATTGCGCACCACACATCTTCCCCAAAATCATCTGCACAACATCCATCGTCTTCTCCGACCATGAACCAACCCAACATCTTTCTCTCTGGTTTCCGGCAGAAAAAACCAAATAAGATTAGTAACCTTTCCCCAAAATAATCTACCAGCATCTCTCGTATCTGCCGGTTGTGGAAACTATTGAAGGTAACGTTTCCTTCCCGTCCCTCTCTCATTCCAAATTTCTGATTTACCTGATCGATGCTATATCTCTCGAAACCAAAAATTTGATACGGTGACTATCTCATTGAAGAAATGCAGAGCGCACAAGGTATTAGTGATGGAGAAGGTGGTCCAAAATTAGATTCGTTTCTAAGAGGATCGGTTCAAGTCCCCTATACCATGTTCCTCAACAAATGCTTCTATTGATGACATTGCAAGTTGATCAATCTCAGGCTCAACGCTGCTGCTACTTCTTCCAAGGGCTGGTCATGCTGCCGTCGACATCTGAGTTGGACATGTTCCTTCAAGCCTTTTAACCTCCCTCTCCCACTCTGGTGGCACCGCAAAAACTAAGGGCTGATCATCACCACTGATTTTCATTGTCGTGGAGTTGCAACTCTCCTCCCTTCTCTTTCTTAATTTGTAAACAAAAATTAAAATTCAGGTCTGAGCTGCCCAATTCACAGAGAATCAACAAACTTACAATAAAAAATTGAGAATCAGCAAACTTAGAACGAAAAATTTATGTTCTGAAGTGGATAATCTCTCTTACCATCTTACTGCTTAGTACTGTGATAGGTCAGATCTTTCCAAAGAAGAGATTAAAAGAACCAACAATAACAGAGCCCAATAGAAAGAAATCAGAAAACCCAGTAAAGTATAAAAGATTCCAACCCTTTTACAGATCAGTGGAAGAAATTTTACATTAGGCGAAAGACCCTGCCTCATACATACATCTAAAATATGTAATTGAATAAGACCCTTCACAGTGGAACAACCAAAGAACAGTGGGGCTGAGAGGAAACCAACGTAACTTCAACCAAAAACAAAAAAATGAAAAAATGTTACCTGAAGAATAATCCAAAACCCTTGTATTTTACATTGCTAGTCTCATGTCTTTCAATTAAAACAAAATGCCTCTACATAATACTCCAAGTACGAGACAATTAGAGCAAATAAATTTCATATCCCATTTTAGACTAGAAAAGAAGCAGTAGCAACAAGTACTTACTTATGCATCCCATCATGTAGCTGTGGTCTGCTCCCCATGACATTAATGGGTATTTTGTTGAGATTATATAGTATAGAACCACTTCTCCCTTGTCTTAGCTATAGCTTGTTAGGTCTGTCTGCTTAATGTAATCAGAAAGACCCTAACAACCAAGTTGATTCCATTCAGACCCACCCTGAATTAATAGATTATAATGCATGTGGATCGAAAATAAAATTAATTGATACCTTTAACAATCAGTAAAGTAAAGCTCCGGAATCAACAGCTGTCTCATCATTCTTGTCCAGAAGAAATCTCTCCATATATAGTCTCAGAGGCTAAGAGAAGGACCATCCAGTGCCTCATCATCATCATTGTTAAGAAGAAGACGAGCTCTCTTGCTTGGCCTCACCATCATCTCTCCCTCTTCCTCCATTGCATCAGAAACAGAGTCCAATCCTAAACAACTCAAGAAATCAACTGCTGTGTTATTCCTATCCTCTTCTTCTGTATTTTCCTGCACAAATGATGGATGTTGTAGCATCTGCTGATTGAACCCATCATTTAATTCCAGTACTACACATGGTGATGTTAAAGCCAGGCTAAGGGATGGAAATGATACCTCCTCCTCCTCGTCCTCATTATTATCTAGAGAAGCTCCATTGTAGTCACATCTAGCCCTCATCAACAACATTCCCTCTTCCTCTGCTTTTTCTTTAAAAGGAAAAGAATTTGATCCTTCAACTTCTGCTGCTGGTGGCCAGCATGTTAAGCTCAGACTAAAAGAAGGACCTGATGCCTCATAATCATAATCATCATCATCATCATCAACAGCAGCAGCAGCAGCGGCGGGCCAATAATTTAATGTTACTACTCCACCATCCTCATCTACATAATTGAAGGCACTCGAATGTTGATTAGGCTTTTGTTGTTGGTCAGGTTCCCTGTTCTTGAACAAGATCTCACAGAATTTCACTTTGGCTATCTGTATGGACATTTAAAATCTTAATGGAATCTTTTCCTTGCAACGGAATCCCAAACCAGTCAAAGCCTTCGAAACGATGAATGCAGATTATGTCTTCATACACAAAATCCTTAATTCTCAGTGTATGATGAGACATGATTTTTTTATCTTTTTGGTGGATGGAAGCGCTAATATTGACATTGATGCTTAATAGACAACCCTCTTCCAATTTCAGACGGTACATTGAGAAGGGTTCCAAGACAAAGCAAAGAATAAACCCATTATTATTATTATAGATCTTATCATTTGCAGACAAAGAATAACTATAATTATGTTGCATTAACCACCACCACCACCTGTTGGGAAAAAATGTTTCCTGCAAATAATAATTAAATTAACTTACAACATTAATTCTGTTAATTAAATACAGGAGGAAAACTAAGAACGCGGTAGTACCTGGACCTTCATCCTCGGAGTATTATTTGTCAAGTTATAGCATCCTCTCGCATCCAATTCTTCCAACGATTCTGTTCCCTCAAGGCCTGGAATCTCCTCCAGCTTTTTGCAATACCAGAGCTTTAATGTTTTCAAAAATTTCAGCTTTGACAAATCTGGTAGTCGTGCCAATGAATCACAATTTTTACAACAAAGTTCAACTAAACTTGAGGGAAGTGCTGGGAGGCATTCCAACTTCTCGCAGTCATAATTCTTTAATTGTTTCATGGTTTTCAAGGGTGACAAATCCACTGGGAGGGATTGAAGCAGACTTTGATAATATATTTCCAGCTTCACTAGATTCGGGGAGATTCGGGGGCATTAAAAAAACATCAGGAAATTTAGTAATATTGATTCTATATAGGTTAATGCTATCCAAACATCTCATTCCCCCCATTGATCTCGGTAGCTTCACTAGTTTACTGCAATATCCAAAATTTAATACCTTAAGTTTCTGTAATAGTCCAACACCATCGGGCAACTTCTTGAGTGAGTAGCATGAATTGAGAATGAGACTTTTGAGCTGACTCAACTTCCCGATGGACTCATCTAACTCATCCAAGGAATCACAGCCTGTAAGATTTAATTGCTCCAAGTAAGGAAACCACGAAAAGTCTGGGGACTTGGATAAATTTTCACACCAACTAAGATTGAGAACTTTCAAATTTTGGAACCGCTGTCAAACATAGAGAAAACATACATATATTACTCTATCCATAAAACTTAATAATAATCAAATGGGAAAAGAAAAAGTTAAATACTATACCTTATTCTCATCTTGAGGCCTGATATTCCAAACTTGTTTGAATTTGTTCCATGATAAGTTGAGATAAACTAATCTCTTATGATAAAAATTGGTAGGTGAAAAAATTTGAGAGCAGCTTGTCGCAAGCCATCTTAATGCAGAAGGAAAGCGTGAAAAGTCTCCCATAAACTCTGCTGAACTAATGTTAAGAAATCTTAGATTGGGCATCATCTCAAAAGATTCACTAGTTAAATTAATAGGCGGCCCAGAGAAACGGGGGAGACTCATGCTTTTTATCATATCAGTTCCCTAAAATAGAGAGAGAAAAAAAAATTCAAGTAAATGGAAATTAGTGGATAACAAAAAATCAAAAGGAAAAAAAAGAGCAATGATAAGGACGCATCCCATTTCATTTGGAGCATCATAGTAAAGGTAGTGGAGTGCATTTTAAAATGTGAAAGAGTTACTCAATGTGCCATGTTTTTATTGTGCTTGGTTGCCATGTATTCTGTTATATATATATATATATATATATATATATATATATATATATGAGAGAGAGAGAGAGAGAGAGGCATGCGTTTAGGTCTTACCGTATATCCTTCTAATACTTCCAAGATTTTGCCATAAGACCATAGCCTACTATGCTTACCTGGATCCATACGACTTTCTTCTAAGACAATTCCTCTTCCCATGTCTTGAATGTGATCATGCATCTTCAAGTAGCAATCACCGTACTTATCATCTTCAAATTTTAAAAGGGACCTTTTAATTAGTATGTGTATTGCTGACTTAGGATTATAGCCAAGAGCTTCCCATATGGAAATTACAACTTCTTTCTTCCATCCAATGAAAAAGCAACAAGCATCAAGAAATATGGCTTTTTGATAATCGTTCTCTAGATTATCGTAGCTAGTCTTCAACCTTCTCTGGACTTCTTTCGGAGGAATTTCTTTCAAAGCATGTAATGTACTTTCCCACTCGTCTTTGTCACTTAGGTCGGATAGATAAGATCCAAACACCTCTAGAACTAAAGGCAACTCTCCAGAATGAAATGCCACATTACGTGAGAGTTCCGTATAATCTTCAGGAGGCTGGTTGTTTTGAAAGGCATGCAAACTAAAGAGTTGAAGAGATTGCTTATGATTTAGCACTCGAGGCCAATAGATTTTCTCTTTATCAACTTTTGCCACATTCAGAATTTGTTCGTCTCTGGTTGTAATTATGACCCTACTTCCTTGACCAAACCAATTGAGTCCACCAGCCAAAGCAGCTATTTGTTCTTTATTGTCCACATCATCAAGAACAAGAAGAACCTTTTCTTTACAAACTCTTTCTTCTATCAATTTTTTCCCCCTAGCTATGAAGATCACCTATGTCAAAATCTGTTTTGAAGATACCTTTAAGAAATCGCTTCTACAAAGACACTAGACCCATGCATTGCGTCACATGTTCTCTAACGTCTGAAAGAAAACTATGCCTATTGAAGGTTGAAAGGGTGTGATTATACACAGCCTTGGCAATAGTTGTCTTCCCGATACCACCAAAACCACAGATCCCCATGAATTGAACATCATTGGAGCCAATATTTAATAATGATAATAGATCATTTACGCTGGACTGGATATCAATACGGTATTCACACTCAGCCAAATGCGTGCCACTGACCAATTTGTTGGACACACAGTGCAGATGGCAGTGACTGTGTGTTGGTTGTCATTGTTGTCAACACAGTGCATGTGTGTTGTTGTGGTCAACACAATGCATCTTGGTGCAGTTACAACGCTCAGGCCAGTCAAGCAACATTCTAGTTGAGTAGACATGCTTATGGCAGTGCAGGCAGTGACTGGATTGTGTCCTCACCATCCCCAGTAGTTCTTATAGTGTTCACTACGGCGGTGATATCATTACGGGGTATGACGTGTATACAGAGGTCCCATAGTGTTTGGGAGTCATCCAGGGGCATTTTGGTCATTTGACAGTGTCGTGGCATGTTGGCAATGATACTGGAGCATCCGGGGATTATGTGGCAGCATGAGATTGTTCATTGCAGTGTTTGGATGCCTTATACAGCCTTGGGTGAAGGCTAGGTGCATTAAGAATGTTGATTTTATAGGTTTCCGCACTAACAACGTGTTCGTCGGTATTTTTGGAGGGTATATTGACAGAACTGGGTGGAGTATTCTACATAGATATTTTAGTTCGTCGAGTCCTCTTTCCATCGGTTCAAACGGTTCGTCAATCCGACATCAAATGAGGGAATTATGATTTTTTCCGTTTAGATGCGCAAATTAGAAGCAAATCTAGAAAATTGGATTTCAAATTTTGCTCTCGGCCAGTAGCTTAAGATCACTTTTTGGTCTTAGGGGTTTAAATGTAAATAAATTTAATTAATGTCTATGATGACATAAATAAGTGAGGTTAGAGGGGCTCTTTTTGAAATTATCAAAGTTGAAGAGATTTTCAAAACAAGAAAATCATTACTCTCCCACGTGAAGGTTGTGAATGGATGAGTTAAAAAGCTTTTCAAAAAGTCTTTGATTCCATTTAAAAGCTATTGATTGGTTCTTGAAAAAGCACTTTGGAAACTGTGCCAATCTCTCTACCTTAAGCGAAGAGATTGAAGATTCTTTTTATGTAAATTCCATTGGCCCATCTAAAAAGGGCTATTTAGTCTTTTATTTGATCTTTTGTAGAAAGAAGAGAGAAATGGTTCTTCTTCTTCTCCAAGTGAAAAAGAAGCTACAGAATCGTGGAGAGAAATATAGAAGAAAAAGGGAGAAGGAAAAGGAGAGAAAAAGAGAAGGAAGGAAGAAGAAAAAAAAGGGGTTGCAGCCCTAAGCCCTAAGAGGTGTTGTATGCATCTATGATTTGAGTCTCCCTCTCTATCTCATGTCTCCAGCCCTTCCTTGATGCCATTGATATTCTGAAATCATAGAACCAGAACTTCTTTAGGTGGTTGTAGCCAAGAAGGAAGAGGGAAAAGAGAAAAGGAAGAAGAAAGAAGAAGGAGAAAGGAAGAAGAAGGAAGGAAGGAAGGAAGAAAGAAAGAAGAAGAGAAGAAAAAGAAGTTTGAAGCCTCATCTCAAGCCCCATCTCAGATTCGGTGGAGGAAACAAAGAAGAAAGGAAAGGGAAAAGAAAAGAAAAGAAAAAGAAAAGGGAAAGGAAAATAAGAGAAAAGAAAGGGAAGGAAAAGAAAGGAAAAGAAAGAAAAGAAAGAAAACAGTGGTTTCCCACACTGCCAGGAACCACTCCAGGACTCCAGTGACAGAGCACACTTGAAGATTCCAGTTCTCCATCAAATTGGGAGAAATTGAAGATTCCTGTGAGCCACCAAAGTTGCCAGACTCCATCACCGGACATCAGTGATCAGAGACAGTGCATGGTTGTGAGATTTTCTACACTTTATTGCCTGTTGTGTTTGATATACTGTATTTCCATTGCATATGCTAGCTAGGTTATACTGCCATAGACCTATGCTATGTGGATTTCATTGTAGGGCATTTGTATAAGCCCAATTGTTCTTATTGAGTTGTCCAGTTGCATCTGGACACAGTGCTGGTTACCAGTGGGTGCTGGAAAACCATTGGGGGTAACACCCTTGTCTCTATACTTAGGGATAGAAGCAGGTCAGATGTCCTGAGTCATAGGTGTGACTAAAACATCATCTGCATTGGGTGCGGCCTCTCAGTTTTATGCTAGAAAAATTAGTGATGAGTAGATGCTGAGGTCCAAGTGACCATTACTCCGTGCATGTAGGCAACTTGCCGAAGCACGTATTTCTCTGTGTTGTGGATGCTTGCTTGCTTTGGTTAGAAGTGCATTTCTGCAGGATGGGTATACACACCTGGTAGAGCCTTTGAGTCTGGCTGGGGTGTGTATACGACTTTGTGGTTTGTATTCAGATCCTCCAGTTGTGATTGAGTCAGTGTGCTTGAGTGAGGGATCTCCAACAGTTGACATAGCAGCTCTTGGCAGCATTTTGTTTAGTAGCTCTTGGCAACAGTATCAGTGATTGTGGTTGTATGGGACTGTATCAGGATTGCTAGTTAGAGTGTGGTTGTGTGCCTGTTTGCCTTCTGAGAAGACTGTGTGGGTGGTTGTGGTGAGTGTTAAAGATCTCAACAGGTGAATTGAGAGTGAACCTGTTGGAGGAAAATATTTTTATAGTCCACTGATTCACCCCCCCCCCCTCTCAGTGGCCATCACTGTTGAACACAATTCACCCAGAGCCCTTTTGACAACTAACTCAACTAACTTTGCTTGATCCCTGCAATCAAATTTTTTTTTTTATTTATCAAAATTAAATAAAATTACAACTACTAATAAGATGAAAATGTCTAGTAAAGAAGATAACATATAAATTTAAAGTTTGCTTTTTTTCATGAAATAGAAAGCAGTAAAAAATAAACACTAAATGAGAAATTGGTATGAGTAAAAATTGGAAAATAATATGCAACCTTATGTACGAAGTATGTGTGTGGTGGCTTTTGATTTAGGCTAATATGTATATGATAATGAGACTACCCTAAGAAAGAGTTGGGAAAGAGTGGGATGGAGACTTACTTAGTCTCGTCGAGAACTTCTCCTTTCAAATTCCCTACCACTCTCAAAGCTTTCCTCCAACTCTCTATGGTAGAGGATTCGAAATTCTTCTCATGCTTTCTAAATGCTTCTTCAAAAGTTCCGGTCTGATTCCGAACATCCGATGGATCAACGTAGAAGAATATGGGGAGAAGAGTTTGATTGTTGGATGTTTGGCATTGAAGTATGTGAGCAAGTTCCTGCAGGCACCATTTGCTATCCGTATAACCTTTAGAGAAGACAGGGATCGAGATTTTAGAGCCTTCAATCGCTTTATGGAGGGCTGGGCAAATTGCTTCTCCAGTCCACAATTTTTTACTATCAAGAAAAACATTGATTCCTCTGTCTTTCAGAATTTTGTTTAGGAAACCAACGAAATTATTGCGAGTATCTTCACCCCTAAAATTGAGAAACACATCGTAACTAGAAGATCCAGTAATTGTGGATGCAGCAGAGGAGGAAGACAAATCTAGTGCCGCCATGAAGTGGGAAGTTGTAGTTGCTGAGAAGATAAAGATGATGTTCAAAGAGCTTTCTATCCTCTCAGGAAACTCTCTTGGTTTATAAGTTGGTTTTTATTAGGAAGTATTAATTGGACAGACTAATGAATTGCCATCCACAAAATCATATATTAGTTTTTGGTTCTAAGTTGCTTCCTTTAATTGGTCTAAATCCAATCTGTCTGATTAATTAATTAATTAATATTCACCGGTTTGAATATCTAATTATCAATACATGTTGACCTTGTGGACCATGTGGGCACACATGGACATTTATGGCAGCTTGAAGGGTGGTACTAAGCACGACGTTCCACTATGCTAAGAGACTTTTTTTGGAAATTACAGTTTCTTTTAGCGTGGGAGACCAACCTTTGTAATTTTTAATTCTTAAAGTATAATTGTCAATGATCTTACAAAGGTCATTAAATTTGGGACGTTAGATGTTTGTTTCAGGAATCTAATGATCAAAATACCCCTTTGATAAAAATTCATCTTCATCAAAATTAAAGAATAAAATTACCAAATTGCCCTCATCTTCGCCAAATCAATTGTCCTCTGGTTTTTTTTCCCAAATCAGTTGGGGTTTAAACCCATCTGGAAAACAAGAGATCATGCTTAATTCCCTCGATGCAAGCAAGTTGTTTGTATATTTTTCAAGTAGGTCCAATGCGCAGACCAAGAGCATTGCTCTAGTGTGGTTCTAGCTCTCATGGTGCAAGTCTCAGGTTCAATCATACGAATGCCCCATTTTTCATTGATAAGTTTGGTAGAACGATGTAAAAAACCATTTCCTTTTTGGTTACTTGACATCTTCAATGTTTCAAGTTTAAACCCTAAATCAAGACTATCCAAATCACTCTTATAAGCTCTTATATATCTCTTCTAATTTTCTCTCTCTCACATTAGCGATGATGATGATGAGAAAATGGAAGAAAACCAAATATCTAAACCATTAAAGGTACTACAACAAAAAAAAAAAAAGAAAAAAGAAAAAACGATTATTGCTTGTGAGTACTAGAATGCTCAGGTTGTCATTCTTCACCACCTTGTGTAAAAATCCTCTGCCATACTGCGGGGTGTGCGGTGCACATCTTGCAACACAGCAGAGGCCATGAAGCCTCAAATGCTTCTCAAATTTCTTTTGTAGCTCTCCCAAATCTGATTCGATCTAATAAGCTGACTACATAAATGACTTAGAATGGTTCCACCAAAACATAAAAAAGGGGAAATGATCTGAAATGAAAACAAAGCAGGTTTTACTAATAACACTCTTAAATATTGCAATATAACTAAAAGTGACCTTGTCCATAAAACATACATGGGGTTACTAGGATGGATACCACCGGGGGGAGGGAGGGGGGGGAGGGGAGTGGGATGGGTACCCAGGATTGTCATATTCCGTACCTGACCTTTACCAATTAAGGGTCATACAATACTAATCATAAGAAGGGGTGAGGTAAGCTTGTCCTATGTCTCTCCCAAAAGGCCCTTGAAAGTGCACCAGACATAAAAGCTGAAATCGATTCTATTTTTGGTTTGAACAAATAATTATAATATGCAAGGGTGGTCAGCAACAACAAATCTTTTATTAAAATTAGGTTAAGTTTAAACCAATCTAATTACTGCTCAATGCAAATAAAACACAAGGATGAGTCTCAACTACTTGTGATATTGTTTTGTTTACTACTCCATATGTAAGGGTATTTATGTAATATCCCTTCATATGTTCTAATATAATCCTACTTGTATTAATACTCAGACTGTGAAGGACAATCTAGTAATTAGCCCATCTGACCTAAACCCTAGTTTCCTATACATACTAGCTGGAGGCATCGGTCTGGGTATTCCAAACTAGATACTCAGGGTGTAATGCTTTAAGTTACGGGGGAGATGGGGTTAAAGACCATTTAGTCAGGTCTTAACCTAACCCAGTATTATTTTGAATTATTCGAATCGCATCTAGCCTTGGTAAGCATTCGGGACAGTTTACATGTTTCAGATAACTTAGTTAAGTTACTAAGTATGGGGGTTTGTGAAACCATTTCAAATCTGATGGTGTAGTAAATTTTCATGTGAAGTTTCCTTACTTTGTTATTCCACAAAAGAATATGGAAATTGTCTGATATATTTCAATGATATTGTGCTAGTCTTTATGTCATTCCAAATTTGATGACATGTTTTTCATAGTATGGTGTACCATTCCAAATTTGATGATACAACATAAATCTATGACTGATATGACGAACACAGTATTCCAAATGGAAACATGGTATGGTCCTTATGATAGAGACTATATAGGATCGAGTTCTTATAAAGAAACTTGATGATGATGCTTATTGTTTTTTGATTTACCTTCAACCATATATAGAATATACTAAGTTCTTATTGTTGAACTAGATACTATTGTACAAATGATTGAATTCATATTATCTTATGAAATTCATATTTGACAAATTATAGAGAATGACGAAGATGGAGGAGAACAGTTGAGTCTGGATCTCGATGACGATGACTTACTTGATGAGTAAAGTCACACAGATTGCAAAGACTTTTTCCTTTGATTATTTCTTTTGGTTTAGCCACTTGCATGTGGAACTTCAGATTTACTGTTGGGTTTAGTTTTGATCTAAAACCCTAGTTTTATTTCTTGAAGTTTACTTATTGCTTATTTGATTTATTGGATTATTAATATTCAATTTATTCAATTTATATTGATTCAATTACTGATTGAACAATGATTTTTATACATGTGTGGTGGATATATGTAGAACATAGGAGGAGATTGTAAAGGTATTTATATAATATCCCTTCATATGTTCTAATATAATCCTACTTGTATTAATACTCAGGCTGTGAGGGGCAATCTAGTAATTAGCCCATCTGACCTAAACCCTAGTTTCTTATAAATACTAGCTGGAGGCAGCAGTCTGGGTATTCCAAACTAGATACCCAGGGTGTAATGCTTGAAAGGATGTCATGAAATAAGTCATTACAAATCGCACCTACATACCTGACTTCTTTTCTTATCCGGATTGAGATTAGATAGTCTATGTGGCCCTTATTTGAAACCTGATATAAAATAAATATCCAAATAAATTGAATTTTAGATGTTGTTTCATCAAGGTATCTCCCTTGAAAACGCATATATGAAAATTTTCAAGCTAAATATGAATATTAAGCAAGTTTTTTTGGAGGCAAGAATATTAGAAAATGGGAAAGTAAAGGGAAGAGGTAGCAATAGATAGTGCATGATGTCTTTAAGATAATCCCCCAATTTCACTTGAAGAAAATATAACGAGGCAAGCTGTAATAATTTTGTTCCATGGTCATAGACTATTTAGTCTCTAGTCTTGTATATGAATTTGCACATATAGCAAAGCAGACCTTGGCCAGAACTTTTTTTTTTTCTGAAAAAAAATAAAGTGAGAACAGAGTTTCCCTAATGACTTAATTTGATTGTGTCCTTTGTTTCCACTTAAATCTCTGTGTATGTGTTTACATTGATTCCTCCCACTGTAATTGTGAGTGCTTGCAAATTTCATAAGTTATAAGCCAAAGCTTTCTACCCAAGTCACTCACTTGGATCAGTAAGCCACCCCAGTGGTAGCATATCTAAGTCAGGCCATGACTTCCCCTGCAAACCACTGGCTCCTACCATGCCAGCAATAGCAAAGTCCCTGTTACAGAAGTTCATATGTGCATTATAAACCAAACATTGCACACAAGTAACATGGACCTAAAACTCTCCTACTGATCAATAAGTTGTCTTTGAAGAATACAGTTTACCTTGACACATCAAAATGGGCTGCTACGTCTTCCCACTTATCACAATCATCTCCTGTTATCCTATACATGATCACAAAACTATTTACATTCTTAGCCATGGCAGGCATCATATGGGTTCCTGGAGAGATGGAATACACGATGGGGCGGTCAAGCTCCCTCAGGATCTGTAATTCATAAGTAGACTCATTCAGTCTCCTTAAAATGAGAATAGTCTCAACTGGAATATAACTAACAATTGCAATAGAATAGGATTGTTGCAATTCACCTTTGACAGAGTTCTTATCTCATCTACTTCCAAGTCATCAGAAAAAATGCAGTCATGCTTTATTGCGAAGATATCAAAAACAATGATCCCCCTCTCTGGGTTTATAGTATTAGATTCAGAATCTGAAAAGGAAAAATTAAAAAACATAAAATAAAGGTTAGGTAATGTTCAAGAGAAATCTATTGCAGAAAGTAAAACACATAACCCTTATATTTTACATTGCTAGTTTCATATCTTTCAATTAAAACTTAATGCCTCTACAAAATACTCCAAGTATGAGACGATTATAGCAAATAAATATCGCATCTCATTTTAGACTAGAAACGAAGCAATAGCAACAAGTACTTACTTATGCATCCCATCATACATTGGTATTTTGTCACCAAATATTGATCAAAACTGTTGAGATAATTTTCCCACTTCTCCCTGCTCTTAGCTAGCTTGTTAGGGTCTATCAGATTACATTAAGCAGACAGACCCTAACAACCAAGTTGATTCCATTCAGACCCACCCTGAATTAATAGATCGATTAGAATGCATGTGGAAAAATAAAATGAATTCTACAGAATTCAGCTTGAATTGGTGTTTGTACCTTTAACAATCAGTAAAGCTCCAGAATCAACAGCTGTTTCATCATTCTTGTCCAGAAGAAATCCCTCCATATATAGTTAGAGACTAAGAGAAGGACCATCCGGTGCTTCATCATCGTTGGGCCTCAACATCATCTCCCTCTTCCTCCATTGCATAAGAAACAGAGTCCAATCCTAAACAACTCAAGAAATCAACTGCTGTGTTATTCATCTCTTCTTCTTGTTCTGTATTTTCCTGAACAAGTGATGGAAGTCCTAGCGTCTGCTGATTGAACCCATCATTTAATCCCAGTACTACACACGGTGGTAGTAAAGCCAGGCTAAGGGATGGAAATGATGTATCCTCGTTGTTGTCTTCATCATCATCTAGAGAAGCTCCATTGTAGTTACGATTAGCCCTCATCAACAACACTCCCTCTTCCTCCTCTTTTTCTTTAAAAGGAACAGAATTTGATCCTTCAACCTCTGCTGCTCGCTGCCAGCATGTTAAGCTCAGGCTAAGAGAATGACCTGATGCCTCATCATCGTTGTCTTGAAGACAAGCTCTCTTCCTGGGCCTCACTAGTGTCTCTTCCTCTTCCCCCACTACTTCAGAAACAGAGTCGAAAGCTAAACAACTCAAGAAATCATGCTCGTTGGTACAATAATTTAATGTCACTACTCCACCACCACCATCATCATCATCATCATCTTCATAAATTAAGGCACTCAAATGTTGATTAGGCTTTTGTTGTTGGTTAGGTTCCCTGTTCTTGAACAAGATCTCACAGAACTTCACTTCGGCCCTGTCTGTTTGAATATCTAAAATCTCAATGGCATTTTTTCCTTGCAACGGAATCCCAAACCAATCAAAGCCTTTGAAATGAAGAGTGTAGGTTATACATCGATCAGTAGTAGTAGTAGTATACGCAAGATCCATTATTCTCAGCGTATTAAGACACCAGATTTTTTTATCTTTTTGGTGGATAGAAGCAGTAATATTTAATAGACAACCCTCTTCCAATTTCAGACGGTCCATTGATAAGAGTTCCAAGACAAAGCAAAGAATAAACCCATTATTATTATAGATCTTATTATTTGCAGACAAAGAATAACTATAATTATGTTCCGTTAACCACCACCTGTTGGGAGAAAGTGTTACCTGCAAATAATAATAAAACTAATTTACAACATTAATTCTGTTAATTAAATACAGGAGGAAAACAAGACCGCGGAAGTACCTGGACCTTCATCCTCGGATTATTACATGTCAAGTTATAGCATCCTCTCGCATCCAATTCTTCCAACGATTCTGTTCCCTCAAGGCCTGGAATCTCCTCCAGCTTTTTGCAATACCAGAGCTTTAATGTTTTCAAAAATTTCAGCTTTGACAAATCTGGTAGTCGTACCAATGAATCACAATTTTCACAACAAAGTTCAACTAAACTTGAGGGAAGCGCTGTGAGGCATTCCAACTTCTCGCATTCATAAATCTTTAATTGTTTCATGGTTTTCAAGGGTGACAAACCCACTGGGAGGGATTGAAGCAGACTCTGATAATACATTTCCAGCTTCACTAAATTCGGGGGCATTGAAAAATCATCATGAAATTTAGTAATATTGACTCCATTTAGGACAATGCTATCCAAACATCTCATTCCCCCCATTGATCTCGGTAGCTTCACTAGTTCAATGCAATCACTAAAACCTAATACCTCAAGCTTCTCTAATAGTCCAACACCATCGGGCAACTTTTTGAGTGAGTTGCATGAGTCGAGAATAATACTTTTGAGTTGACTCAACTGCCCGATGGACTCATCTAACTCATCTAAGGAATCACATTCTCTAAGATCTAATTGCTCCAAGAAAGGAAACCATAAAAAGTTTGGGGACTTGGATAGATTTCCACAATAACTAAGATCGAGAACTTTCAAATTTTTAAACAGCTGTCAAACAGAGAGAAAACATACATATATTACTATCCATAAAATTTAATAATAACCAAATGAGAAAAGAAAAGGTCAAATACTATACCTCATTCTCATCTTGAGGCCTGATATTCCAAACTTGTTTGAATTTGCTATATGATAGGTCGAGATAAACTAATCTCTTATGATAAAAATTGGTAGGTGATATAATTTGAGAGCAACTTATCATAAAACATCTTAACGCAGAAGGAAAGCGTGAAAAGTCTCCCATAAGCTCTCCTGAACTAATGTTAAGAAATCTTAGATTGGGCATCATCTCAAAAGATTCACTAGTTAAATTAATAGGCGGCCCAGAGACATCGGAGAGACTCACGCCTTTTATCATATCAGTTCCCTAAAATAGAAAAAAAAAAATCAAGTAAATGGAAATTAGTAGATAACAAAAAACCAAAAGGAAAAAAAAGAGCAGTTATAAGGGCGCATCCCATTTCATTGGAGCATCACAATAAAGGTACTGGAGTGCATTTTAAAATGTGGAAGGGTTACTCAATGCACCATGTTTCTATTGTGCTTAGTTGCCATGTATTTTGTTAGAATGTCAGAGAGAGAGAGAGAGAGAGAGAGAGAGAGAGAGAGAGAGAGAGAGAGAGAGAGAGAGAGAGAGAGAGAGAGAGAGAGAGAGAGAGAGAGAGAGAGAGAGAGAGAGAGAGAGAGAGGTCGGTCTTACCATCTGTCCTTCTAATACTTCTAAGATTTCTCCATGAGACCATAACCTGCTACGCTTACCCGGATCCATACGGCTTTCTTCTAAGACGATTTCTCTTCCCATGTCTCGAATGTGATCATGCATCATCAGGTATTCACCATCCCAACGATATTCAAAATGTAGAAGAGATCTTTTAATTAGTCTGTTTATTGCTGCCTTAGGATTATAACCAAGAGCTTCCCATATGGAAATTATAATTGCTTTCTTCCATTCAATGAAAAAGCAAGCAGCATCAAGAAATATGGCTTTTTGATAATGGTTTTCTAAATTGTCATAGCTTATCTTCAACCTTCTCTGAACTTCATTAGGAGGAATTTCTTTCAAACTTTGTAATGTACTCTCCCACTCTTCTCTGTCACTTAGGTCTGATAAGTAAGACCCAAACACCTCTAGAGTTAAAGGCAACCCTCTAGAATGGACTGCCACATCACGTGAGAGTTCCATATAATCTTCAGGAGGTTGGTTGTTTTGAAACGCATGCCAACTAAATAGTTGAAGGGAATGGTCAAGATCTAGCAATTGAGGCCTGTATATTTTATCTCTATTAACTTTAGCCAAGTTCAAAATATGTTCGTCTCTGGTTGTAATTATTATCCTACTTCCTTGACCAAACCAGTTGAGCTCACCAGCCAAAGCATCTATTTGTTCTTTACTATCCACATCATCAAGAACAAGCAGAACCTTCTTTTTACAGACTCTTTCTTCTATCAGTTTTTTCCCCCTATGAAGATCACTTATGTCAATGTCTGTATTGATGATATCGTGAAGAAATCGCTTCTGCAAAGACAGTAGACCCATGCATTGCGTCGCATGTTCTCTAACGTCTGAAAGAAAACTATGCTTATTGAAGGTTGAAAGGGTGCGATTATACACAGCCTTGGCAATTGTTGTCTTCCCGATGCCACCAAAACCACAGATTCCCACGAATTGAACATCATTGGAGCCAATATTTAATAACGACAATAGATCCTTTTCTTTGGAATCCATATCAATACGGTATTTACATTCAGCCAAGTGTGTGCTACTGACTAATTCACCCAGAGCTCTTTTGACAACTAATTCAACTATCTTTGCTTGATCCCTGCAAAAATTTTTTTATCAAAAAAATAAAATTCACAGCAACTAATAAGATGAAAATATCTAGTAAAGAAGATAATATAGTTTTTTTTTTTTGAAATAGAAAGCAGTAAACACTAAATGAGAAATTGGTATGAGTAAAAATTGGAAATTAATATGCAACCTTATATACGAAGTATGGGTGTGGTGGCTTCTGATTTAGGCTAATATGTATATGGTAATGAGACTACGAGTGGGATGGAGACTTACTTAGTTTCATCGAGAACTTCTCTTTTCAAATTCCCTACCACTCTCAAAGCTTTCCTCCAACTCTCTATGGTAGAGGATTCGAAATTCTTCTCATGCTTTCGAAATGCTTCTTCAAAAGTTCCAGTCTGATTCCGAACATCCGATGGATCAACGTAGAAGAATATGGGGAGGACAGTTTGATTGTTGGATGTTTGGCATTGAAGTATGTGAGCAAGTTCCTGCAGGCACCATTTGCTATCCACATAACCTTTAGAGAAGACAGGGATCGAGATTTTAGAACCTTCAATCGCTTTATGGAGGGCTGGGCCAATTGCTTCTCCAGTCCACAATTTTTCACTATCAAGAAAAACATTGATTCCTCTGTCTTTCAGAATTTTGTTCAGGAAACCAACGAAATTATTGCGAGTATCTTCGCCCCTAAAGTTGAGAAACACATCGTAACTTGAAGATCCAGTACTTGTGAAGGCAGCAGAGGAGGAGGAGGAAGAGAAGGAAGCCAAATCTAGTGCGGCCATGAAGATGAAGTTGAAGTTGAAGTTGTAGAGAAGATAAGATGATGTTCAAAGAGCTCTCTATCCTCTCAAGAAACTATCTTGGTTTACAAATTAGTTTTTATTAAGAAGTATTAATTGGACAGACTAATCAATTGCCATCCACAAAATCATATTAGTTTTTCGTTCTGAGTTGCTTCCTCTCATTTTTAATCCTTAAATAATTGTGATCAACCTCTCCACCTGGTCTAAACTAACCTACCTGATTAATTAATTAATTAATTAATACTCACCGGTTCGAATATCTAATTGTCAATACGTGTTAATCTTGTGGACCATGTTGTCACGGGCATCTTGCTATCCTTAAATAATTGTGATCAACCTCTCCACCTGGTCTAAACTAACCTACCTGATTAATTAATTAATTAATTAATACTCACCGGTTCGAATATCTAATTGTCAATACGTGTTAATCTTGTGGACCATGTTGTCACGGGCATCTTGCTATCCTTAAATAATTGTGATCAACCTCTCCACCTGGTCTAAACTAACCTACCTGATTAATTAATTAATTAATTAATACTCACCGGTTCGAATATCTAATTGTCAATACGTGTTAATCTTGTGGACCATGTTGTCACGGGCATCTTGCTTACGTTAGTGGGCATGGACATGTATGGTAGCTTGAAGGGTGGGGTTTTTTTTTGATAAAAAAAATATGTCCGTGACAATGTGGCTGAAACATGATAGGAAATTCAGAGCCCACTTGATAACTCTACGAGAAACAGTTCTCAGAACGAAAAAACATCTAAAAATCGCTTGATAACGAAGTATTTTTTGTGACTGTTTTTTGAAACAAAACACCTAAAAATCACTTGATAACGAAGTGTTTTTTGTGACTGTTTTTGAAAACGTATATCTAAATTTATGCTCCTTGGAAGACTTTTGACAAAACATGTTCTGTCGTTTTTTGGCTGAAAATTGGAAAAATTGTGCTCGATAAAACATTCTATATTCGTTCACTATGCTCTTTTGTAAAATTGAAAAAATGTGCCAAACATATCCTTTTGTTAATTTTAAAAATAAAAAAAAGAAGATTTTGATTGTTTCCAAGAACAGGTTTACCAAGCGGGTAAAAAACGATTTCTCAATAGAAAATGATAAAAACTGTTTTGCTATTTCTCAGCACAAAACCAAAACAGAAACACCCGTAAGATTATCAAGTGGGCACTCAGATCCCGTTTGGTAACACTCCTGGAGAGTGCTTCTGGTGTTCTTTTGTTCTACGGGAGTGCATATAGAGTAGAAATGCGTTTGGCACACATGCACCAATTTTGTGTTCTCACGAAGTCAACCGGTTCAAAAAACATGAAAAGATCAGGAATTGAGAAACACCAATTAGAAGCTTCTTTGATTCTTCAACTCAACTTAAAGATTACAAAGTGAAAAAATAGCATTGTGTTCCCGATAAAACTCTTCTCTCACACAAAACGCAAAACCCACTTTCTCAAGCAAAACCTTTCTCTCTCACGCTATACCCTTCTCTCACGCCTGAAACCCTCTGCAACTCCACAGCTGAGCTGGTCCCCCTCTCTCTGCAAGTCCAACCGTCTGCAACTCCACGGCTGAGCTTGTCTCCCTCTCGCTGCAACTCCAACCCTTTGCAACTCCACGGCTGAGCTCGTCTCCCTCTCGCTGCAACTCCAACCCTCTGCAACTCCACAGCTGAGCTCGTCTCCCTCTCTCGGCACCTCCATCGATTCATTCACAATGTAGGTACGATCCCCTTCTCTCTCTGTGTAACGAACAGCAGGCGGTAACCTGCAAATCCCCTCTGTTCGATTGAGATCCTCTGTAAATTTTTTTCGATCTCCAATACAAAGATTGCATATTTTCTTCTTCTTCTTTTCTGTATTTTATAATAGGATGATTATCCATAAAATTCTGCCTATCCTTCATGGGTTACCCATCATATATATCCATTTTCCCATGGACAACAAACATCCTTCTTTCATGGTCATATGAACGACAAGGTGAGTTATATCCAGAGGACTGTCTTACAAGGTGAACTATTAGACTCTCTTTATTACCTTTTTTTGTCTTTTCATCCACACATGACCAGATTCCCCCTAAAACCTGTGTGTTTGTCTAATAAATATATTTTGGGCTTTTTACTGCTTCCATACTTCACATGGGCCACCTCCATCATCATCATCAATATTCATGGTAGCTATATTGGTGGTAGGCCCCTCTACTTGTGAAGAACGACATTAATCAATGAATGGTGGGGTTGTACCCTTTCACTGCTCCCAATCCATTGTTTCAAGTTTCAAACACATTGCACAGATGGTTGGTTGGTTGGTGGTTTTGCAGCTTCGAGCAACCCAATACCCTCACTCTTCACTAGACTTGACTGGGATCTACTCCCAGGCCACACCACCAACTGCACTGTGATTGGAGGAGAGGACTTGATGGATGAGATATGATTGGAGTAAAAATAGGACTAATCCATTGGGGTGTTAACCAAATTAGTTCAATTGAATCTTTAAACTGAGTCTGTTGAGTTTGATAATCATAATTATTATGGATTAATAATGAACATAATGATATTTATGTAATTTTTTTTGTACAAAAGAAGTGATTTTGTAAAATGTTTGCCAAACACTGTTTCTGTTCTTTTTCTGTTCGTGGAGCACTTCTGGAACAGTTTTACCAAACGTTGTTTCTTTTCTACGAGAGTATTCTCATAGCAAGGAATCGAAAAAGAGCACTTCTATGAAAAGAACATTCTCCCAGAACAGAAGTGTTACCAAACGGGCCCTCAGCTACCTATGGAATCTGTATTTGAATTTTTCCTGAACATGAGGCGAAGATCAAGAAACTTCCTCCATATTTTTTTACACCATTTTTAAAAATTTTTTTTTTTGTTGTTGTATCATTTTTGAATCGATTGATTTGGATTGATCAATTTATTCTCATTTCCGCAACCACTATGACTTTTAAAAATCGTTGATCACCGCATCAAGCTATATGTCCTGTTGATTGGTAAACAAATAAAGGCATTTCCGTGGTATGTTGGGCACTGCTTGATAACCTTACCTGTTGTTTCTGTTCTGGAAGTGTGATGCGAAACACCAAAACATTTTTTTGTTTTGCACCACATTTGTTTTCATTTTCTTTGCTGAGAAATTGTTTTTTACCTGCTTGATAAACCTGTTCTGAAAATTTGTTCCCAAGAGACTCCCTTTGCAATTTCTTATCCTCTTGCCTGCTTCTCCCAACTCCAAAATAAGCCCCAAAATGGCATTGGCTCGCCCAATTTCTCTCCTAAAACACACACCCACCACTCTCCTACACTCAAACTTCCTCCCTCCACCTTTGTCTCTCAAACACACTATGTGCAAGGCTAAATGAGCGGATTTGGCCGGAGGAATTGAGGTCTTTGAAAAGATTATAAGCAGGTAAGAGCCTAACGGTCAGATACAAAGACCTTAACAGTGTAAGTGATTTCTTATACAACGAGTGGGAAATGGTATCGCCTGTTCTCTTGCTCCTTGAGCTTGAAGAATCCCTACTTCTTCGACTCTCATACTACACAACCCATCTCTCTATAATCTTTTCACTCTTCATCTCCTGCAGATAGTCAGAATTCCAACAATTCGTCGAAAATCGCTCTTTCGCAGAGAGGTTCCTCACAAGATCTTGTTTTGGAGAACTGCGGTGAGCATCCCAATCCGTCTGTCTCTGGACCAGAATCACATCAATCACCATCGGTTCGAGGTTGCTCTGCCGCCAGAGATCAATGTTCTCCAATGCCTCTGGGCAATCGCGAAGAGCTAAGTTGAACCATTTATCCCTCGACCTGACACTCGATGAAGAAGACAAGGACGACGACGGAGATGACAAGGTCTGTTCTCCGCTGTAATTCCGGGAAGACACACATGGAGACGTCGACTCAATTACAATGTGCAGACTCTTGGCAAAGAACTCAATAATTATCTGCTCGATTTTCGCAGGTTCAGAGTGCAAATTGCTTTGAGAAGAAGCCATAATTCTCACTAGAAAAACACTTTCATCACTGCAAACCTAGAAAAAAATATTGAAGCTTTCAAACGACCAGAAAGTAAAAACCCTAGAGATTAACAAACTACGCACAACAAATTTGAACATTAAAAAGAAAAAAAATTAGAACAGAGAGTGACACAGAGAGAGCGATAGAGAGGGAGAGAGAGATTGAGCGAGTTGAGAAGAGAGAGAGTGAGTGAGCGAGATAGAGCGAGTTAGATGAGGAGGTACCTTGTGAGAGTTGCAGGTTGCCGGAGATACGTCTCCCTTCAGATCGTCGAGCCAGAGAGCGACACAGCGAGAGAGCGAGAGAGTGAAACCAGAGATCCACCGCGAACGAGCGAGAGAGTGAGAGAGCGAGACAGTGAAAGCAGTGAAAGAGTGTTTAGGTTTGGGGGGTTTGGGGTCGATCGATTTATCGGGAACAATTGTTTAAAGTTGTGTTCAGCAATGACAGAACATGTTTTACATGTTCTACATGTTCTGTCAAGAGTCTTCCGATATGCATAAATTTCAATTTATCTACTAGAGAACAATTTTTAGAGAATAGTATTTATCAAGCACTTTTTGGGTGTTTTTGTGATTCTTAGAATAAAAAAACACCAAAAACTATTTCTGGGAAGGTTATCAAGCGGTGCCTTGACTAACTTTCTGAGTTGTTTCCACTAATTTTAACTCTTAATATATAACTGTCCACAAAGGTGACTAAGTAGGGGATGTAATTAAGTTTGACCGGATAGGCCACATTCCCTCAAGCCCACTTGAAAATTTCAATGTTTTTTTTTTTTTTTTTTTGGGGTAAACACATGCCTATTGATTTTGCAAGTGAATGATTCATGGTTGAATTACAAAAATCTATCAACTATAGAATGGAAGTAGGTCAGACTATCGTATAGTACAAAAACAAGGCTGTCGAGACTAGGGAATCAACTACAGCTACATTGTTTGATTTCCTATGAATAAAACAAGAGTTACAAAAAAGCAAATGATGTATGAGAAAATGGATATCTGAGATGATTGACTGCACACATAGCAGAGGGACTTTTGAAAGGTTCTGAATGTAGGAGATCACCTCGTTCCTATCAGATTCCACTTCGATATAATCCAACCCCAACGGGATGCATTCTAGGATTCTGGTGCAAGTTGTTTTCAGATTCCACTTCGATATAATCAAACCCCAATGATATAATCTAAGTTGAAAGTGACTTGGTATTATGTCATTTTTCAATAGTTGTCTTTGTCCATAAGAAATGGCATGATTTATACTAAAAATGTAGGAAAAGAAGGTTACAATCTTGTTGTAACCAACATTAATGAATGGTTGTGCACAAAACCATTGGATGGGAACAATCATCTGCTTGAAAAACCAAAACTACCCCCTGTTTTATGAATCGTCCGGTTGCCAAAGGCAATCGTGCATAATTAAACCCCTTCCCCATGTATCGTAGCATACACTATTTAGTATTTTATATAGCCCAATGTATCTTGATTCGTCTTGTACGTGGATTCTTATCTTAAAAGTTGCAAAATAGGTCTCAGATTTGTAATTTCGTTTGGTATTGGATGAAATCACATTATAGTCCTTCACATCAACTACGTAGGTTAAACTATTTGGTACCTAAAGTAGTGTTTCATTTGGTATATTGATTCAAAAACATTCTCCAATAATAGTGTATCATTTGGTATTCTGAGAATTCTTAACCAACATGTAATTTAAATAACAATCCATAAAATGTTTACCATCCCAAATGTCTTCTACTTTTCGAGTGAATTAATGTTCTTTTAAAAAAAAACGTACCCAATGCACAAGGCTCCTGTCACTACAGAGTTTAGGGAGAATCATAATGTACACAACCTTACTCCCCTTTTGCAGAGTAGGGTTGTTTACTAAATCAAACGCCACAACCGCTAGGTCGCAATGGAGCAACCTTACTGTTGCACCAATGTCCTTCCTCTTAAATTAATATTCCTTATTTTAAATTTATTTTGTCATAAAGTTAGAATTTAACCCATATATTTATATTTCAAATTTAAATTAATAAAACCTTAACATATATTCATTTTATTTACCTAAGTTTCATAAATTTCTTCTTTATATACGTGGATATAGATGACATGGAACTGCTTATAAGGTGGCCTTTACCAAAATTTTAGTCTCTTGTTCCTATTTTGATCTTGTCTATATTATTAACAGTATTGAGATCCACGTTCATTGAAAGGAGTACTACTTACGGGAAAGACTTCATTTACTCGGAACTGAAAAACTTAAAAGGAACACAAAAAACACCATTAGCTCATTGTACAAGATTTTCTAAGAGGGTTTGAAGACTCCATTCACAAGGTTCCACTGCCACCTAGCTAAGACCATCTGAAGAGATCTAAGTACTTTTTCCAAGAATTCTATATGCGACCAAATGAATGATGAGATTGCACCCAATTTCGCTAATGATAAATTCTGAATCTCAAAGATGAAGCAGCGTTGAACTCGCTGGAATAGAATGATTTTATTATCACATGTGTATGTTTTATAAAATGGTGATTCCAAGAAAAGGAAGAGAAGATTGAATCAAATCAAATTCATCTAACTAAGTGTAAACGATAAGCCTATATCCAACTCAGCCTTATCTACAACAGTCACAAGATCAAAGTCTAGCCAGGTCGTTGCATGTGATAAGAAGATAAGCAAGGATCAAACTGTTACATATGATAACAGCCCAAGCATTACCGAAGATACTGTGGATATCTCCACAGTGTTTGAGTCATCGCCTAACTCTCCTAATCTCCAAGATCATACTAAGAGAAGTTGTAGATCGATACAACAACCTTGTACTTATCTTTGTAAATCCATATTTCCTAACCCTCTTCATCTATATAAAGAGAGGATTAGTAAAGAATTAAAGCAGTGAAAATATTAGTTGCGTGGACGTAGGTTTTGAGAAACCGAATCACGTTAAAAATCTGTGTTCCTTTCTTCTTATCTTCTCTATCTCCTTCTTTAACTTCAACATGGTATCATCCGACCAGGGCTCCTTGGGATCTACCAGCAACCTACCCAGCCTTGGAACAGGGCCTTCTACTCTACCTATGTTTCCCTCCCTTAGCCATGCAATTGCTATTAAGCTGAGCGACACTAACTACCTGCTGTGGCGATCTCAGTTCATTCCACTCCTACGAGGATATGATCTCTATGGCATGGTTACAGGCACAACACCATGCCCTTCTGAATATCTCACACCAGTGGCCGCTGCGTCTCCAACGGATCCACCCACGATCAACCCTGCCTACCAAAAATGGCAGCGTCAAGACCAACTTCTCATGAGCTGGTTGATTTCCTCCTTAACAGAATTCTTTAACTTCATCACTAAGGAAACATATTTGCTAGACCTAGAGGGCAAGTCTTTCTCCAATAAGACACGTAATACTTCCTCACAAGTTGGAGTGTGAAGGTCACAAACGTCCAACTTGGAAAAGAGTGAATGAAAAAGGTCACGATCAAGCGGCTTTGTGAAGATGTCCATGAGCAGCATATGTGAAGGAACATGGGTAGTAGTGATGCAACTAGATAATAAACACTCCTGAACAACATGATAATCGATGTCAATGTGTCTGGTGCATTCGTGGAAAATTGGATTGGCAGCGATGTGGAGAGTGGCCTGAATGTCACAAAAGAGACACATTGGGGTTGAATGGAGCACAACCAGATAACATAAGAGACTGCGAAGCCAAACAAGTTCACAAGTCGTTGTGGCCATAAAATAATACTTTGCCTTCGCCAATAATCGAGAAACGGTACTCTGCTTTTTGGATTTCCAAGATAACAACTACCACCCCCCCCCAAAAAAAAAAAAAAAAAACAGAAAATTGACATACTCAATGATGGAACAACGGGTAGATGGGCAATTAGCCCAATCGGAATCACAAAAGGCAATGAGGTCGAGAGAACTCTTGGCCGAGAAAAATAAGCACTTTCCAGAGTGGACTTAAGTTAACGGAGGGCGAACATCGTGGCATCCAAATGTGGTTGACGGGACGCTTGCATAAACTGACTAAGCGTATTGACGGAGCCGACAATACATAGTAAGATTGGCCGAAGGAGGACCAGTGTCAGAATCAAGCCGAAGATGTTGTTCCATGGGAAAAGTGACTGGCTTGGCAGTAAGCAAAACCGATTTTGAAAGAATGTCCAAGGTATATTTATGTTGGTTGATGAATATACCAGTAGAGGGTCGTGCAACCTCGATCCTGAGAAAGTATTTAAGTTGCCCTGAATCTTTGACGTGGAAGCGTTATTGGAGAAAGCGGCTAAGGTGCTAAATTGCATTTACATCATCACCCGCAACGATGATATCATCCATGTAAACAAGAACAACGGTATAACTGGAGCTGCCGAACTTGGTGAAGAGGGAGTAATCAGCCAAGGACTGACGGTAACGTGCATCGGTCAGTGCCTTGGTGAGGGCAGCAAACCAATTCCTGGTTCTGAGTTGCTTCCTCTAATTTTTAATCCTTAAATGATTGTGATCAACCTCTCCACTTGGTCTAAATCTAACCTCCCTGATTAATTAATTAATACTCACCGGTTCAAATATCTAATAATCAATACATGTTAATCTTGTGGATCTTGTTGTCACGGGCATCTTGTTTACGCGTCGGCATGTATGGTAACTTGAATGGGGGCTTCTTTTTTTTTAGTTTTTGATAAAAAAAAAAAAATGTCCAGTGACAATGTGGCTGAAAGATGATAGGAAATTCAGTTTCGTATGGAATCTGTATTTGGACCTTTCCTGAACATCAGGCGAAGATCAAGAAACTTCCTCCATATTTTTTTATACCATTTTTTTTTTAATTTTTTTTTTTTTTGTTACATAAATTTTGAATCGATTGATTTGGATTGATCAATTTATTCTTATTTCCACAACCACTACGACTTTTAAAAATCGTTGATCACCGCATCAAGCTGTACGTCCTGTTGATTGGTGAACAAATGAAGGCATTTCCGTGGCATGTTGACTGACTTTCTGAGTTGTTTCCACTAATTTTTAACTCTTAATATATAATTGTCCACAAAGGTGATTAAGTAGGGGATGTAATTAAGTTTGACCGGATAGGCCACATGCCCTCAACCCCACTTGAAAATTTCAATGCTTGGGTTGAATATTTTTCAGTCAGTACACAGGACGATGATTAGGATTTCTAGGCTGGTTTGAGTAGATCCGGTTTTCGGTTGAATCAAAGTTGCATTTTGTTGTTACCAAGATGGTGAATTAGAAATTGTAATCTTCTTTTTATTGGTTCTTGTCTTATTCCTAAAAATTATTTAAGTCAAGGGTAAAACGAAATTTTCAAAATAAGTTGAGAGTGATTTGTTGGTTTTTTTTTTTTTTGATAAACACATGTCTATTGATTTTGCAAGTGAGTGACTCGTGGTTGAATTACAAAAATCTATCAACCATGTGACATCCAAGAACAAGTCCTGTCTCCACATCCTATATCATGAGCCCTAAATTATTTACCAGACTCCTCATAAGGACCTTCGTAACAGGAACACATGCAAATGAAGGTCCAAACAGTTAGTTCCAATTGAATTCAAGAATCAAAATGCCAAGTTCATTAATTAGTTGAAAATTTCCTTTCTCTTTTGGTGAGTTCAAGAAATAAGGGCTTTATCCTATTGCTACCAACTACTGAAGCACCACATGATTGGTTAAGTCTTCTTACCTATTGATGTTTGATTAATTGGATCCATATCAACTTGACTTTGGTTGCAGCCAGGGGTGTGGGTCTGGGACTTGCATTAAGGACTTGTTGAATTGCTAGAGCCTAGAGGGGGTGAAACACTGCTCAAGGACAGTCACCTGTAAGATGCTTCAACGGAGTCCTTTCCAGGCTTTTTGCAACAGGTTTTCTCTAATAATTACTTTTCTACATCAGGCCATTGGTGAGAGAGTTGTTTACTTCATTTTATTTGAGTATGGTATCATTTAATACCAAAAGGTAATAAGAAAGTTATTGGCATATTATGGTACTGAGGAAGAACAAGACCCTTGTACGTGATGTCCAAGATTGGTGTCCTTACATTGACTGCCTGTGCACTTATTCCCCTCCTGACATGAATCCCAAACTTCAAACCCATGGAATGAACTTGCTAGGTTACTTCAGAAATAACTCTATTCTTTACAAGAGAACCCATTGATTGCCTAAAGAAACAGATCAGTGCATCACTAAAACTCCTTAGAAACTACATAAAAACTTTAAAAAATTAAATACCTAATTACTATTGATATAGAACTAATGTGGCCTTACATAGTTCAGAATCGCAAACAAGATCGTTGTAGCTAGCCACATTTAGTTGAACAAATGGGTTACTTGAGCTGAGTTGAATTAAGTTACATTGATACGCATTCACTTAAGTAATCCATATATAATTGAGATGCATCCTTTTAGTAGTGTTGGATTTCTAAAGTTTAAATTTTCATTTGATCTTAATCCATTTAAGTCAAAATTTGATATGTGAGTAGCGGACCTTGGGCTTTATCGATATGTCCAAAAAATCTGGATCGCCTTCCTTGATGGGCCATTCAGGAAACTAATTGGGCCATTACCAAAATGCCCTCCTCCGTGGGCGATCCACAAAAATATTGCTATTCTTTTATATGGTGTATTAATCTAATCTCATCTAAAAAAAAGAGGATAGTTGAGGTGATCAACAAACATATAAAAAGTTAGAATTTATTTTTCTTCTTTGGGTGGCAAGAACAAAATAAAAGGTTAGATTAGAATGTATGTAGATTCAACTAAACTGCTTGTGCTTTGGGTTGACACCACTAACATATCGCCAGAATAAGAAAACCTCCAAAACCATTGTTAGTTGTTGAAATCAGGCAACATAAGAAAAGGACCAGTAGAAGAGAACAAGGCCTCATCATAAAAACCTGTATTGAAACAGTTGCAGAAACAATCCTCAAAACAGTTTTCATTGGCTCAAAGCAATTGCATCCTCTGACCCAATGATCCCCACTCAGGCCTTATTGTGCATAACAGTCTAACAAGTAGGATTTTAAAAATAGGAAGCAGATGTATCGGGAATCGGCACTGACTGATTCGATTGCAGATTCTGAAATTTAAAACCCTGCTAACAAGCCAGCACTTGATTTAGAATCTGAAGATGAAAATAGGAAAAAAAAAAGAAATGTTATGTCATGTTAGAGAAATCTATTGCAGAAGGTAAAACCCATAACCCTTATACTTAACATTGCTAGTCTCATGTCTTACAATTAACACAAAATTTTTACTAGAAATAAGGCAGTGGCAACAAATACTTTTTATGCATCCCATCATATTCATATAGCTATGAGGTCTGTTTTCCATGAAATTAATGGGTATTTGTCACCAATTGATCAAACCTAGTTGAGATTATTGTAGAACCGTTCTTCCTGTTCCTGGCAGACTCTAACGATCTTGTTGATTCCATTCAGACCCATCACCCTAAATTATTAGATCAGAATGCATGCATGTGGAAAAATAAAATTAATTCTACAAGCAAAACTCTTTTTTTTTTTTTTTTGGTGCAATTCAAGGGCCGAATGGCCATCATGGCCCCACAAAGGAGACAAGAGAGGACCCACAGGGGGGTCAAATATGGTACCAACAGGCTCCACTTCTTGGAAAGCAATTAAATGTGGACTAGGTGTCGTTGAGGAGACTTGAACCACCGATCAAGCTCCCGATGCTGTTTATCCAAAGGAGCAGCAAACCAACAGGGCAAGCCCTTGATCGCCTACAAGCAAAACTGTATTTGAATTGATGTTGGTACCTTTACCAATCAGTAAGTAAAACTCCGGAATCAACAGCTGTCTCATCATTCTTGTCCAGAAGAAATCTCTCCATAGTCAGAGACTAAGAAAAGGACCATCCGGTGCCTCGTCATCATTTTCAAGAAGATGAGCTCTCTTGCTGGGCCTCAACATCATCTCTCCCTCTTCCTCCATTGCATCAGAAACAAGTGACGGTTGTTCTAGCGTCATCTGCTGATTGAACCCATCATTTAATCCACCTACTACAGATGGTGGTGTTAAAGCCAGGCTAAGGGATGGAAATGATGCCTCCTCGTCGTCCTCATCATCATCATCTAGAGAAGATCCATTGTAGTTACTACTAGCCCTCATCAACAACACTCCCTCGTCCTCCTCTTTTTCTTTGAAAACAACAGAATTTGATCCTTCAACCTCTGCTCCTCGTGGCCAGCATGATAAGCTCAGGTTAAGACAAGGACCTGATGCCTCATCATCGTTGTCTTGAAGACAAGCTCTTGTCTTGAGCCTCAGTAGTATCTTTTCCTCTTCCTCCACAACTTGAGAAACAGAGTCCAATCTTAAACAACTAAAGAAATTTAGTGGTTGTTGCGCTTCGTCGGGCCAATAATTTAATGTTACTACTCCACCATCCTCATCTACATAATTTAAGGCACTCAAATGTTGATTAGGCTTTTGATGTTGGTTCGGTTCCCTGTTCTTGAACAAGATCTCACAGAATTTCACTTTGGCTCTGTTTGTACGGACATTGAAAATCGCAATGGAATCTTTTCCTTGCAACGGAATCCCAAACCAGTCAAAGCCTTTGAAATGATGAATGTATATTATATCTCCATCAGTAGTATACACAAGATCCTTAATTCTCAGCGTATGATGAGACCTGATTTTTTTGTCTTTTTGGTGGATAGAAGCAGAAATATGTATATCGATGTTCAGTACTGGATAACCCTCTTCCAATTTCAGGTGGTACTTTGAGAAGAGTTCCAAAACAAAGCAAAGAATAAACCCATTATTATTATAGATCTCATCATTTGCAGACAAAGTATAACTATAACTCTGTTGCGGTAACCACCACCTGTCGGGTAAAAATGTTACCTGCAAATAAATGATCAGATCAAGGGAAACGAAAGGAACCGCCGTCAATCATCAAAGTAATAAAAGAATTAACTTACAACAATTCTGTTGAATACAGGAGGAAAACAAGACGGCGGAAGTACCTGGACCTTCATCCTCGGAGTATTATGTGTCAAGTTATAGCTTCCTTCCGCATCCAATTCCAACAATTCTGTTCCCTCAAGGGCTGGAATCTCCTCCAGCCTTTTGCAATACTTAAGCTTTAATGTTGTTAAATTGTTCAGCTTTGACAAATCCGGTAGTCGCACCAATGAATCACAATAGTCACAACAAAGTTCAACTAAACTTGAGGGAAGCGGTGGGAGGTATTCCAACTTCTCACATTGCCAAATCTTTAATTGTTTCATGGTTTTCAATGCTGACAAATCCACTGGGAGGGATTGAAGCAGACTTTGATAATATATTTCCAGCTTCACTAGATTCGGGGGCATTGAAAAATCATCAGGAAATTTAGTAATATTGATTCTATATAGGTTAATGCTATCCAAACATCTCATTCCCCCCATTGATCTCGGTAGCTTCACTAGTTTAGTGCAATATCCAAAATTTAATACCTCAAGCTTCTCTAATAGTCCAACACCATCGGGCAACTTCTTGAGTGAGAAGCATGATTCAAGAATAAGAATTTTGAGCTGACTCAACTTCACGATGGACTCATCTAACTCATCCCAAGAATCACAGCCTCCAAGATCCAATTGCTCCCAGTAAGGAAACCATGAAAAGTCTGGAGACTTGTATAGATTTACACAACAACTAAGATTGAGAATTTTCAAATTTTGGAACCGCTGTCAAACATAGAGAAAACATACATATATTATGACTATCCATAAAACTTAATAATAATCAAATGGGACAAGAAAAAGTCAAATACTATACCTTATTCTCATCTTGAGGCCTGATATTCCAAACTTGTTTGAATTTGCTCCTTGATAGGTCGAGATAAACTAATCTCTTATGATAAAAATTGGTAGGTGAAATAATTTGAGAGCAGCTTGTCACAAACCATCTTAACGCAGAAGGAAAGCGTGAAAAGTCTCCCATAAACTCTGCTGAACTAATGTTAAGAAATCTTAGGTTGGGCATCATCTCAAAAGATTCACTAGTTAAATTAATAGGCGGCCCAGAGACATCAGAGAGACTCATGCCTTTAATCATATCAGTTCCCTAAAATAGGAAAAAAAAATAAAAATTCAGGTACATGGAAATTAGATAACAAAAAACCAAAAGGAAAAAAAAAAAACAATGATAAGGGCGCATCCCATTTCATTTGGAGCATCATAGTAAAGGTAGTGGAGTGCATTTTACAATGTGGAAGCGTTACTCAATGAGCCATGTTTTTGTTGTACTTGGTTGCCATGTATTTTGTTAGAATGTGTGAAAGAGAGAGAGAGAGAGAGAGGCATGCATTTAGGTCTTACCGTGTGTCCTTCTAATACTTCTAAGATTTCTCCATGAGACCATAACCTACTACGCTTACCCAGCTCCATACGGCTTTCTTCTAAGACAATTTCTCTTCCCATGTCTCGAATGTGATCATGCATTGTCAAGCGTTCATAACCCAATTGGTCTTCAAATTTAAGAAGCGATCTCTTAATTAAACTACATATTTCTGATTTTGGATGATAGCCACAAGCTTCCCATATGGAAATTACAGTTTCTTTCTTCCATCCAATGAAAAAGCATGCAGCATCAAGAAACATGGCTTTTTGATAATCGTTCTCTAGATTGTCGTAGCTTATCTTCAACCTTCTCTGGACTTCTTTAGGAGGAATTTCTTTCAAAGTTTGTAATTTACTTTCCCACTCGTCTTTGTCGCTTAGGTCTGATAGATAAGCCCCAAATACCTCTAAAACTAAAGGCAACCCTTGAGAATGAAATGCCACATCACGTGAGAGTTCCATAAAATCTTCAGGAGGTTGGTTTTTTTGGAAGGCATGCCAACTAAATAGTTGAAGAGAATGCTCATGATCTAGCGATTTAGGCCTGTATATTTTATCTCTATTAACTTTAGCCAAATTCAAAATATGTTCGTCTCTAGTTGTAATTATGACCCTACTTCCTTGACCAAACCAGTTGAGCTCACCAGCTAAAGAATCTATTTGTTCTTTACTATCCACATCATCAAGAACAAGAAGAACCTTTTCTTTACAGACTCTTTCTTCTATCAGTTTTTTTCCCCTATGAAGATCACCTATGTCAATGTCTGTCTTGAAGATATCTTTAAGAAATCGCTTCTGCAAAGACACTAGACCCATGTATTGTGTCGCATGTTCTCTAACGTCTGAAAGAAAACTATGTCTATTGAAGGTTGAAAGGGTGCGATTATACACAGCCTTGGCAATTGTTGTCTTCCCGATGCCACCGAAACCACAGATTCCCACGAATTGAACATCATTGGAGCCAATATTTAATAATGACAATAGATCCTTTTCTCTGGAATCCATATCAATACGGTATTTACACTCAACCAAGTGCGTGCTACTGACCAATTCACCCAGAGCCCTTTTGACAACTAATTCAACTAACTCTGCTTGATTCCTGCAATCATTTTTTTTGTGTTTAATCAAAATTAAATAAAATTACAACAACTAATAAGATGAAAATGTCTAGTAAAGAAGATAACATATAAATTTAAAGTTTTTTTTTATTTTTATTTTTATGAAATAGACACTAATTAAATGAGAAATTGGTATGAATTAAAATTGGAAATTAATATGCAACCTTATATATATACGAAGCATGTGTGTGGTGGCTTCTGATATAGGCTACTAATATGTACATGATAATGAGACCACCTTAAGAAGAGTTGGGAAAGAGTGGGATGGAGACTTACTTAGTTTCGTCGAGAACTTCTCCGTTCAAATTCCCTACCACTCTCAAAGCTTTCCTCCAACTCTCTATAGTAGAGGATTCGAAATTCTTCTCATGCTTTCGAAATGCTTCTTCAAAAGTTCCGGTCTGATTCCGAACATCCGATGGGTCAACGTGGAAGAATATGGGGATGACAATTTGATTGTTGGATGTTTGGCATTGAACTATGTGAGCAAGTTCCTGCAAGCACCATTTGCTATCCGCATAACCTTTAGAGAAGACAGGGATCGAGATTTTGGAGCCTTCAATCGCTTTATGGAGGGCTGGGCCAATTGCTTCTCCAGTCCACAATTTTTCACTATCAAGAAAAACATTGATTCCTCTATCTTTCAGAGTTTTGTAAAGGAAGCCGGTGAAGTTTTTGCGAGTATCTTCGCCCCTAAAGTTGAGAAAGACATCGTAACTTGAAGATCCAGTACTTGTGGAGGCAGCAGAGGAGGACGAGGAACCCAAATCTAGTGCCGCCATGAAGTTAAAGTTGCAGAGAAGATAAAGATGATGTTCAAAGAGCTCTCTATAAATCCTCTCAAGAAACTCTCTTGGTTTATAAGTTGGTTTTTATTAGGAAGTATTAATTGGACAGACCAATGAATTGCCATCCACAAAATCATATTAGTTTCTTGTTCTGAGATGCTTCCACTAATTTTTAATCCTTAAATAATTGTGATCAACCTCTCAACTTGGTCTAAATCTAACCTACCTGATTGATTAATTAATTAATTAATATTCACCGGTTCGAATATCTAATTATCAATACATGTTAATCTTGTGGACCATGTTGTCACGGGCATCTTGCTTATGTTAGTGGGCAGGCATGGGCATGTATGGTAGCTTGAAAGGTGGTGTTTTTCATCCCTGACAATGTGGCTGGAATATGATAGGAAATTCAGTTTCCTATGGAATCTGTATTTGGATCTTTCCTGAACATCAGACGAAGATCAAGAAACTTCCTCCATATTTTTTTTAATTTTTTATTGTTATATCAATTTTGAATCGATTGATTTGGATTTTGATCAATTTATTCTCATTTCCACAACCACTACGATTTTTAAAAATCGTTGATCACCGCATCAAGCTGTACGTCCTGTTGATTGGTGAACAAATGAAGGCATTTCTGTGGCATGTTGACTAACATTCTGAGTTGCTTCCACTAATTTTTAACTCTTAATATATAATTGTCCACAAAGGTGATTAAGTAGAATTTTTCTCTTCTTAGGTTCCCTGTCCGGTCAGGTTCTTAGGTTTCTCTTATAGGGAGGGCGGAAATGACAACTTCATCCCCTACTTAATTCCGCTTAATTCCTCTCAGATTCCCTACTCGGTCAGGTTCGTAAGTTCCTCTCACAGGAAGGGCAGAAATGACGACCTCACCCCACCCGAGTAGTGTGTTTGGGCAGGGGATGAGGTCATCATTTCCAGTCCCCTATGACAGAAACCTACGAACCTAATCGGGTAGAAAACCTGAGAGGAGTTAAGCGGAATTCAGTAGGGGATGTAATTAAGTTTGACCAGATAGGCCACATGCCCACAAGCCCACTTGAAAATTTCAATGCTTGGGTTGAACATTTTTCAGTCAGTAGATAGGACGATGACTAGGATTTCTAGGCAGGTTTGAGTAGATCCGGTTTTGGGTTGAATCAAGGTTGCATTTTAATTTGTTGTTATCAAGATGGTGAAGTTAGAAATTGTAACCTTCTTTTATTAGTTCTTGTTTTATTTCTACAAATTATTTAAGTCAAGGGTAAAACGATATTTTCAAAATAAGTTGAAAGTGATTTGTTGTTTTTTTTTTTTTCTTTGGTAAACACATGTCTATTGATTTTGCAAGTGAATGACTCGTGGTTGAATTACAAAAATCTATCAACCATGTGACATCCAAGAACAAGCCCTGTCTCCACGTCCTATATCATGAGCCCTAAATTATTTACCAGACTCCTCATAAGGACCTCCCTAACAGGAACACATGCAAATGAAGGTCCAAACAGTTAGTTCCAATTGAGTTCAAGAATCAAAATGCCAAGTTCATTAATTAGTTGAAAATTTCCTTTCTCTTTAGGTGAGTTCAAGAAATAAGGGTTTTATCCTATTGCTACCAACTACTGAAGCACCACATGATTGGTTAAGTCTTCTTACCTATTGATGCTTGATTAATTGGATCCATATAAACTTGACTTTGCCTGGTGATGTTTTGTGCAGTCTTCTCACTACTTAAAAATTCAATTCAGCTTAAAATGAGTTCAGGGATTTCTTTTGGAGAAGTGAAAATTTGAAAATTAGTTTTGATGCGTAAACTATGTTGATCCCAGGTTGACACTGAGGGGGGGCTGAATCAGTGTTCGTAAAAAATAATCCCTAAATTCCAACCCTATATTGACGTCGATGCAGAAGCCTTCAAGCAAAACTGATTGGCCGGGGCAATCCCGTAATTACCAATTCCACAACACACATGCACGTCCACCTCGCAACCACTATGTGGCCAGGTCTACCAGACAGTGCACCCCACTTTGCAAATCAAACACACTCTAATATATGCGATGGAAAGTAAAGTAGACAAAACACCAAATTTACGTGGTTCGGCCAAACTGCCTATGTCCACGGAGCAATACCCTACCTAGGGTTTCGTATATTGCTCAATAGGCTTCTCAAATTTTTGACTGCAACAACAGCCCAAGAACTACAATCCCTGCTTCGGTTTGTGCAACAACACAAACGAGGGCAACTACCCCAATCTCTGTACAAGCCCCCACTTGACAGAGTTAATTACAATAATTAATTGCAAATAACATAACCAAATCTCCCAATACAATGACCAATATTGACTTATAATCAAACTAGGTTTTTTTTCAACTGAACATGCAACCTAAAAACTCACAATGGGGATTTACAATCGAAGATTACCTCTTGTAGAGTAATCCAACAATCATGAAGCCTCTGAGGCATAGAAATCGTATCTATGTACGCTCCACTGCTCAAACCATCTTCAATACGGAGTTATCGAGCATAAAACAGTAATATCGTCAACTTTCTGTGCTCAAACGATGCTGCAACTCCTTCCAATGGCTTTCTCTCGAAAAAAATACCCAATTTCAAGAAAAAATTCATCCCATTTGGACTTTGGATGACCAAGATATGACTTTCCAAAGTTGGATGCTCCAAAATGGGTAACCAGTAGTAGAATCGTAAATAACTAGATTCTTCGTGACAAAACATGCGTAACGAGGACACATGTCAAAGAAATTCACAAAGCTATATTCATTTGAAATAGGATGTGATGCCATGCTGATGTCACACTCCACTACCAAATCTCTTATTTCCTTTCTCTCTTCCTTCTTTTTTAAAAAGAATCTTGCACCAATCCGCGACGTCCAAGAGGAGTCTTGCACTAGATGCCGATCCGACGCCCGTGGTGATTCTGGAACTTTAACAAAACAATGGTAAACCTCTGTCTCCAGTAGCATTTAAAAAAACACGACCAAAAAATTTGGCTAAGTATAAAACTTTTTGCCTATTCTAGATTTGCTCCGTCTTTGTGCGTCAACACGGAAACAACTATAACTTTCTCTTCTGATACTGGAATGATGCAAGACTAGTTGCGTTGGAACCATGACTCAACGAAATTCATTTCTCATGAAGACCACTTCACACAAAAATGCCATTAAACCTTCTAAAAATGACCTTAAAGTCACTACCATTGCACAAACCTGTGAAATCACAACTTTAGCAGAATGAAACCTTCACCTGCTGCTTCGCCCCTTTGCCAAACACTATATAAGGACTCAATATGCTGTTAAATGATGTTCTTCAAGTGCGTATACCCTTGTAACCCTGTCAAATGACCAAAATGCTCTTATAGTTGTGTAGGTGACTGTTTGACCATTTCAGCTCTTCTAAACCACCAATAGCTCACCACTATGACCAAATACATTGCCAACAATGACAACAACATTCCACACACTCCAATGGACTAACAATCTCCCCCTTTGGAATTGTTGGCAACTCACTGCACAAAATCATCCTGACTGTGTGATGCACTTCTCTCTCCCTTTGACAACAAGTACAAAAGGTACCGACGCTCCCCCTACACGAAAGTTCCCCCTACTCCCCCTGCACATGTATCATCATCTATTGTGCTTGTAGAGTAATAATTTCAGGTTTGTCTTTGAGTGCTTCAAGGTTGTCATCGAGAAGTACTCCTTTCTTGCTTATCATGCACATTTCTTTAAGACCTTCAGAAAGTGCATAGAGATTACGAGCTGTCCTTAATCCTTGTGCCACAATCTTCCCATTCTTTGTCTTCTTGATCACACACCCATCTTTGGTGAATAGAACTTCATTGCCACTATCACATATCTGACTGACACTCAAGATGTTGTATTTCAATTCACTAACATACAAGGCATTATTAGAAGAAATATTTTCATTGTATAATCTGATTTTGCCTTTTCCTTCAACTCTAGTGCCATCATTATTTCCAAATCTAACTGAGCCTTTTCCAACATGTTCTAGATTCAGAAATTTATCATTATCGCCTGTCATATGAGTAGAGCATCCGCTATCAAGAATCCATGATGATGGTTTACTGTGTGCTTGGAAAGCAGTTTGAACAATAAGTGAACTGTCACTATCCCCTTTCTTCTTTTTCTCAACCCAAACTGCCTTCTCTGCCACTATGATGTGTTTCCTTCTTTTCTCTTCAACATCCACTTTCTGTTTTTGACCTTCCTTCTTTGGAGGATTCTTCTTCAAGTTTCTTCTAGACTGCCTCTGTGAGGGAAGTATGGTTTTGCAGTTCCTTGCCATATGTCCTAACCTGTAACACCTGTAGCATTCCATACTCTCCTCTCTAAGTGGATCATAACTGTTCCTGCTTATGAAATTTGTAGGCTTGACCTATCTTTTGCATTCTGCCAACCTGTGCCCATAAACATTACACCCATAGCAGTAACCATTAAAGTAGCTCTGTCCCTGTCTTAAATATCTCCCAAAGTTCTTGGGCTTCTGATCACTGACTGTGGTGAAACCATCTCTGTCAACTTTCTTAGTAAACTTTCCAACATTAGAGTTCTTTGGTTTTTCACTAACGAATCTCGCCGGATTCCCTGTAGTGCCCTTACCTTTAGTCTTCTCACTTCCAGATGAACTTCCTTCAAAACCAAAACCAAACTTTAGCTGTGGTGACCTCTGAAAGTCAAGGATCTCATCAAGTATATTATCTTGTCCTTTGTTAGATGGTGGATGGTCTATCTCAATCACCTGTGTGCTCACTTCCTTGTCTTTTCTCTTCAATATAGTAACTGATGGGGCTGTAGGAGTTGGATCATCATTCTTCATTAGCTTCTCAATCTCTGTCCTCAACATAACAATTTGTTGCATTCTTTTATCTTCAACGAAAGACTGTTATTAATATCATCAATTATCTTCTCTGGCTCCCCAATGGTAAGCTTTAGTTGACTGATCAATTCATCTTGCTCTTTAAGCTGTTTTTCAAACTTCTTGCCCTTCTTTCTCTCTACTTTAAGTTCTTTTAATGCAGAGTATAATTCAGCTTCAAGGTCATATTCACCCTCAGACTCTTCCTCTTCATCAGATTTTTCAACTGTTTTATTTTGACTTTTGCTTCCAAATGCCATGAAAAGTGTTTCATATTCTTCATTATCTGAATGTTCACCTTCTGATGTTTCTTCTGAAGAGGTGTTGCTCCTTTTTGAAATTAAGCTTCTTTTCCTGTAGTTGTCTTTTCTAGGAACAACCTTCTCCTTACCTTTCTTGGTTTTTCTTTCATGGATATCTTCATCTGAATCATCTATCTTACCTTTCTCTGGACACTTCGATGCAAAATGACCAATGCCTCCACAGTTGAAGCATTTTAAGGGAAGTTTTCCCTTGTATTTTTCTCTTCCTTTCTTGAACTTCCTTGTAAGATAAGCTATCAACTCATCGTCAGAATCATCTGAGTTACTTTCTTGCTTAATTTTCAGCTTCTTCATGGCCTTGAATGCAGCTTCCTTTTCAGTAGGTTTTACCTTCACCATCCTCATCTCATATGTTGTCAGTGTGCCATGCAATTCATCTAAACTCATGGAATTCAAATCTTTTGATTCTTCTATTGCAGACACTTTGGAGTTGTAGAGATCTAGTAAAGACCTTAAAATTTTTTTCACCACCACTACATCAGTGACTCGCTCACCTAACCCTCTGATAGAGTTAATAATTTCATTTACTCTGTTCATATAAAATTCAACTGTCTCTTCTTCTGACATTTTCAGGCTTTCAAATTGATTTCTGAAATGCTGGAGCTTGGCCTCTTTAATCTTTTCATCCCCCTCATGGATGCCTTTCAATTTTCCCAAACTTGTTTAGCTGTCTCACATCCAGATACTCTTGCCAATTCCAGATCTGTCAAGGCACTCAACAGTGCACTTCTGGCCATTTTCTCATGTTCATACTTTTTTAACTCTGTAGAAATGATGTAACCTGTCTGCACAGTCTTCCACACATGGTATCCCTGTGATTTCAAGTACACCTCCATTCAAATTTTTCAAAAGCTATATTTGGAGCCATAAAAAATCGGAATCTTTCCGTACATGATTTTTCCTTCACTAGTGTTTGCCATCACTATCAAATCTCAATGTCCCACCCACAACTGTTAAGTTTTCTTCCTTGGGAACCTAGCTCTGATACCACTTGTTGATCCCAGGTTGACACTGAGAGGGGGGGTGAATCAGTGTTCGTAAAAAATAATCCCTAAATTCCAACCCTGTGTTGACGTCGATGCAGAAGCCTTCAAGCAAAACTAATTGGTCGAGGCAATCCCGTAATTACCAATTCCACAACACACATGCACGTCCACCTCGCAACCACTATGTGGCCAGGTCTACCAGACAGTGCACCCCACTCTGTAGATCAAACACACTCCAATATATGTGATGGAAAGTAAAGTAGACAAGACACCAAATTTACGTGGTTCGGCCAAACTGCCTACGTCCACGGAGCAATACCCTACCTAGGGTTTCGTATATTGCTCAATACACTTCTCAAATTTTTGACTGCAACAACAGCCCATGAACTACAATCCCTGCTTCGATTTGTGCAACACAAACGAGGAAAACTACCCCAATCTCTGTACAAGCCGCCACTTGACAGAGTTACAATAATTAATTACAAATAACATAACCAAATCTCCCAATACAATGGCCAATATTAGATTACAATCAAATCAGGTTTTTTTTCAACTAAACATGCAACCTAGAAACTCACAATGGGGATTTACAATCGAAGATTACCTCTTGTAGAGTAATCCAACAATCATGAAGCCTCTGACGCATAGAAATCGTGTCTATGTACGCTCCACTGCTCAAACCATCTTTAATACGGAGTCATCGAGCATAAAATAGTAATATCGTCGACTTTCTGTGCTCAAACGATGCTGCAACTCCTTCCAATGGCTTTCTCTCGAAAAAATACCCAATTTCAAAAAAAATTCATCCCATTTGGACTTCGGATGACCAAGATATGGCTTTCCAAAGTTGGATGCTCCAAAACGGGTAACCAGTGGCAGAATTGTAAATAACGAGATTCTTCGTGACAAAACCATGGGTAACGAAGACACATGTCAAAGAAATTCACAAAGCTATATTCATTTGAAATAGGATGTGATGTCATGCTGATGTCACACTCCACTACCAAATCCCTTATTTCCTTTCTCTCTTCCTTCTTTTTTAAAAAGAATCTTGCACCAATCCGCAACGTCCAAGAGGAGTCTTGCACTAGATGCCGATCCGAAGCCCGTGGTGATTCTGGAACTTTAACAAAACAATGGGAAACCTCTGTCTCCAGTAGCATTTAAAAAAAACGACCAAAAAATTTGGCTAAGTATAAAACTTTTGCCTATTCTAGATTTGCTCCCTCTTTGCGCGTCAACACGGAAACAACCGTAACTTTCTCTCCCGTTACTGGAATGATGCAAGACTAGTTGCGTTGGAACCATGACTCAACGAAATTCATTTATCATGAAGATCACTTCACCCAGAAATGCCATTAAATCTTTAAAAAATAACCTTAAATTCACTGTCATTGCACGAACCTGTGAAATCACAACTTTAGCAGAATGAAACCTTCACCTGCTGCTGCGCCCCTTTGCCAAACACTATATAAGGACTCAATATACTGTTAAATGGTGTTCTTCAAGTGCGGGTACCCTTGTAACCCTGTCAAATGACCAAAATGCCCTTACAGTTGTGTAGGTGACTATTTGACCATTTCAGCTCTTCCAAACCACCAATAGCTCACCGCTATGACCAAATACGTTGCCAACAATGACAACAACATTCCACACACTCCAATGGACTAACAAACTATTTACTTGACTTGCCTTAGCTCAACTTTGAAGACATTCCTTTCCTTCCCAGTTTCAAACATGAATTTCTTTTACTAGTTTGGGACTTGTCTTTGATCTTTTATTTTACTCCACATTGGAAGTGGAAGATAATTTCAAAGACTTACTAACAGATGGCATGGCGAGGTTGCGGCGGGGGTGTGGTTCTGGGTCTTGCATTAAGGACTTGTTGAATTGCTAGAGCCTAGAGGGGGTGAAACACTGCTTAAGGACAGTCCCCTGTAAGATGCTTCAACAGAGTCCTTTCCAGGCTTTTTGCAACAGGTTTTCTCTAATAATTACTTATCTACATCAGGCCATTGGTGAGAGAATTGCTTACTTCATTTTATTTGAGTATGGTATCATTTAATACCAAAAGGAAATAGAAAGTGATTGGAATATTATGGTAGTGAGGAAGAACAAGACCCTTGTGATGTCCAAGATTGGTGTGCTTACATTGACTGACTGTGCACTTATTCCCCTCTTGACATGAATCCCAAACTTCAAACCCATGGAATGAACTTGCTAGGTTACTTCAGAAATAACTCCATTCTTTACAAGAGAACCCATTGATTGCCTTAAGAAACAGATCAGTGCATCACTTAAACTCCTTAGAAACTACATAAAAACTAACAAAATTAAATACTTAATTACTATTGATATAGAACTAATGTGGCCTTAAATAGTTCAGAATGGCGAACAAGATCCTTGTACCTAGCCACATTTAGTTGAACAAAGGCTTACTTGAGCTGAGTTGAATTAAGTTACATTGAGACGCATTCACTTAGGTTTATAATTGAGATGCATCCTTTTAGTAGGGTTGGATTTCTAAAGTTTAATTTTTCATTTGATCTTAATCCATTTGAGTCAAAATTTGATATGTGAGTAGCGGACCTTGGGCTCTACCGATATGTCCAAAAAAATCTGGATTGCCTTCCTTGATGGGCCGTTCAGGAAACTAATTGGACCATAAAAAGGAGAGCTGCAGTAATCAACAAACATATAAAAAGTTCGAATTTTTTTTTTCTTTGGGTGGCAAGAACAAAATAAAAGGTTAGATTAGAACATATGTAGATTCAACTAACCTGCCTGTGTTTTGGGTTGACACCACTAACATATCGCCAGAAAAAGAAAACCTCCATAACCATTGTTAGTTGTTGAACTCAGGCAACATAAGAAAAGGACCAGTAGAAGAGAAAAGGCCTCATCATAAAAACCTGTATTGAAACAGTTGCAGAAACAATCCTCAAAACAGTTTTCATTGGCTCAAAGCAATTGCATCCTCTGACCCAATGATCCCCACTCTGGCCTCATTGCGCATAACAGTCTAACAAGCAGGATTTAAAAAATAGGAAGCAGATGTATCGGGAATCGGCAATGATTGATTCGATTGCAGATTCTGAAATTTAAAACCCTGCTAACAAGCCAGCACTTGATTTAGAATCTGAAGAGAAAAATACGGAAAAAAAAAAAGAAATGTTATGTCATGTTAGAAACCTTATGGACCATGTGGACACGCATGGACATCTATGGTAGCTTGAAGGGTGGTACTAAGCACGACGTTCCACTATGGTGAGAGACTGTTTTTGGAAATTACGGTTTCTTTTGACGTGGGAGGCCAAACCTTTGTAATTTTTAACTCTTAAAGTATAATTGTCAATGATCTTACAAAGGTCATTAAATTTAGGACGTTACACGTTTGTTTCAGCAAATCTAATGATCAAAATACCCCTCTGATAAAAATTCATCAAAATTAAAGAATAAAATTACCAAATTGCCCTCATTTTCGCCAAATCAATTGTCCTCTAGTTTTTTCCCCAAATCGGTTGGACTTTGAACCCATCTGGAAAACAAGAGATCATACTTAATTCCCTCGATGCAAGCAAGTTGTTTGTATATTTTTCTAGTAGGTCCAATGCGCAGACCAAGAGCATTGCCCTAGTGTGATTCTAGCTCCCATGGTGCAAGAAATTAATCAGAAAATAACCTACATTTTGTTTTTTGGTAGAAAAAAAATAACCCTACCAAATAACCTACATTCAAGGAGTCCTCTCTTGGTATTTACTTTAATCTTGGAATCTTTTAATGCGAAAATGGAGGCTCTCCAGAGGCCATTAATGGCACATTTGTGTAATCGATTGGAAACAACTAAACGACAATTGAACTGGGGAAGATGAGGGTAATTTGATAATTTATTATTTAATTTTGATGGGTTTTTATCAGAAGAGTTATTTTGGTCATTAGACTCCCTAAAACTAACGTCTAATATCCCAAATTAACGGACTGGACCAAAATGCTACACTGTTTGAAAGTAGGAGGAATTTACAATTAGAAAAGTTGTAAAATAGCACTTGGACAAATAGGTATTTTTAGGGGGGCTCTTGTCAAAATCCTTTTTTTTTTTTGGTAAAGGATTTGCATTAGATCTGATGCATCGATATATATAACACTCTGGAGAGCAAGGTTCGTAATCTCGGTATCATCCAAACTCAGGCAAATATGACACTTTTGCCCCTGTTTTTTTTTTATTTTAAAAATCATCGTTTTTACCTTTCATCGTTGTCCGTAAAGGTGGATCGATTGGGTATTAGAATTGATCTCAATCAATACCAATCCAATTGAAATTACAAACCTTGTTGGAGAGTATCTCACTTAACGTAGAAAAACTAGGTATTGGGTGAACTCATTATACTCATTATACGAATCTGCACAAAATTTGATTGTGGAACTATTATTAGTTTATTTCAGTATGTTATAATAAGTTGATTTTAATTGGAGAATTGTAACTCAAATATTATTCAAAATGAACAATATCCCCTACTTTTGTCTGTGAATTATTTACAATATCCAAATTAACTCTCCCAATTTGGAATGCTAATTGATTACATCAAACTCCATTTTAGAACATTTGATTGTCAAATTGTGGTTCTTTGTAGAGCAATACTCTTAATTGCCCTTAGAAACATTTTTGTTTGGACTATTTTGCCAACATTTACCCCTGCAGTTCTGCTATCTTTGCTGGTACACATCAATTATATATTGGATGTAAGCATTTTCATTTTGTGTCTTCATGATCAAAAACTTTGTTGTGCAATGTGTTTTTTGGTAACAACTTTGTTCTGTAATTGAATGTGAACTATAAAGCAGTTTTGGCTCAGAGCAATGTAGCTTTTTCTAATGGATAGAATCTTAACCATTATATCCGAGAAGGTATTATTTAGTATCTTATATGATTTAATGAATAGTTGTATACTACAAGAAAATAGGCAATGACACTTATGAGGCGGCAATTGGATACCGCTGCTAAAGCGTAACCATTATCGTCATTTCTCGTTACTAATCTTAAACCAAGGCAATACTTTTGGACAGTGTGCAATTTCATGCCTTGGTGGAGGGTATTATGGGAAAACACTAAAAAAAGAGGGGTATATGAGACATTTTACAAGGGTGATGCTACAGTAATCTGAGTTTTATTAAGGGTGCCCACATGCGATTTTGAGTTTAAGCTGGCGTTGTGGAAATCTTTACCCTTTTTAAAACCCCCCTCTAACTGTTGGATCAAGTTTCCCTCCACCTACGGTGAATGGGATCCAATTCACCAAGGGGCAAGAGAGGGTGGGAATGGGTATCAAGAGGATATACCAGTTAACCCTCTCCACTTATTAGCTTAAACTTTTAAGTTGGATAATTCAATATGGTATTAGGGCTATTAGGTCTGCTACATAAATGGTACCCAAAAGAGGGGCAATTTCCACTTAATATAGCTTAGCTATCGGGTTGGATAATTTAATAGGTCCACCAACTTTTGTAACTTTCTTTTACTTCCTTAGCGCAACCAAATACCAATTGGAAAACATATCTGATTTTCTTTCATGTTAGATTTCACTTTCTTAGATTCTATCTTTCCTTAGACTACAAACAAAAATAATTTTAAGGAATCAAACTTTGTCTTCCAACTGTAATCTAAGATCGAGTATCATTGGTTGCAATAACGTAGTCAACATAGACAATCAACCAGTTAAGAACAGCCATGAACTTAGATGAAGATAGAGTGAAATATGGTTGTTCAACAATTGACAATGAGATAGAACAACTTAAACAGTTAGGTTTGGATAATTCAGAAGGGAAAAAAAGGAAAAACAAATACACCATCAGAAGTGGTGATTTGTCCTACAAGAATTCAATTCACACTAAGCTCATGGTCTCTTTAAGTCTTAAACATTGTAAAATAATAAACATTGAGGCTGGATGACCACCTCACTAATCAGGCATGTTATAAATCCCAAAATTAGTTTCCCAAAATCAGAAGTGGTGATTTGTTCTTCTATTTTTTTGCTTTTGTTTTTCAACATTTTCCCACAATGACTAGAGCTCTATTTTAGTTAGTTAATTAATAGTGATTATGTGGGGCTTACGTGTGCACAAATTGATAATGTACAAAAATAATAAAAGTAAAATCATGGACACAAGTATTTACGTAGTTCGGATATACTTACATCCATAGGCGTAATTGAGACTTTTTCAATACGAAAGAATGAAGAGAATAATAATGCATGTACTAACACTTGGATTTAAACCAAAACTCAATCCTGTATTCAAAATCGGATATCCCTTGTACACCCTCTCTCAATTCACACTCTCAAACCCCTAAATAGATATTCAAAATCCAATAGTACTCCACAAGCTCACAGCTCACTTGTGTGCTTTCTTCCATGTATCGACCTCTAACCCTCACCCCTTTATATAGGTGAACCAACATACAAAGGGATACAACTTATCTCATAGGTAGGTGCAACCCCCTCCCCAATTTTCTTCTTCCTCATTAGTGGCCGAAGGAAATTTTGGCCTTTTGCTTTTCCCACTTCACATAGATGGAGATAACCATGTCCCTCCTTCCCCCATGTGAAGAAGACCCCAACATCTGGTGCATTTGTTTTTGACAGGTGGAATTTTCCTTGATATCTCTGTTTTTGGAAATTCTCTTCATCTCTGCATCATCACACATAAAACATTCAAACAGTTATAACAAGTAATAGTGTGACAGTGATGTTACCAGTTAAAATGTAAAAATGGATTAAAGTAGAAACCTTCCGTAAGATGTCAAGAGAACCTTTTTCTTATAAGGGTAAAACTGTTTGTAACCAATTCGGTTACAACAATGTTTTGTAACCGAACTTATTTACCCATTCAGATTACTTATAACTTTGTTGGTGATAAGGGTGTTTTTGGTAATTTCTCTCTTCTCCCTCTTCCTCTCCTTCTTCCCTTTTCTCCGTCTCCTTCTCCGACTCCTTCTCCCTCTCCTTCCCCATCCTTCCCCTGTAATTCTCCATCCCTATCCCTACAACGAATACACACCCCAACCCCGCCCCTACTCTACCCATCGAAGAAGGATCTGGTTGTATTTGAGAGTAGACGGGTCCACCTTTGGACAACTAATTGCATGTCGCCATTAACATCTGTGTTTGTCAGATCTGGAATTTGAAAATTGCACTGCTGCAATTCAAAGAGAATCGTTAAGCAACTAACGGTTTTTCAACATTTATTCAATCAAATAAAAATGACGAGAGAAACTTAAAGAGCTGAATATCCTTTAGAATCATAATGCCTCCTGCAGGCTCTTGTCTTTAATCCAATTCTAAAGATTGGAATATCAAAAACACCATCAGTAATCGACCGAAAAAATCCATGAAGAAATCCATTTCAGAGAGAGAAAATCTAATTGTATAAATCGAGGGTTTAAAATCATCCAAAAGACAAAAATGAAACAGATTCCATTCAAGCATTTCCCCATCATTTCGAGAAAGAAACACCGTCAGAAATCGAACCAAAAAATTGAAAGAAATCCATTTCATGAGAGAGAGAGATGTGGCCGATGCAGCTCTCAGAAGAACGGCTACGGTGACTTGCGCCTCAGCCCTCAACCCCACCCCACCTCACCTCACCTCCGTCCTCCACTACTTTTCCCCTTCCCCCACCCCTATCCTTTTGCTTCTCCACACCGTCCTCCACCCCAGTCTCTCTGCCTCTTTTCCATTGCAAAATTACATCATTGGACTTTTTACTATACTGCCACATCATTTTATGGAGGGCAAAGAAGTCTGGTTACAAAGTCTGCAGGTTACAAACAGACGCACCCTTCTTGGGTATAATAGCAAATAGGAGGCCTTTGTTTGCTTCCCAAGAAATCCTTCCAGAAGATCTGCTTCAGGTCTTGGTCAAAATCTTCAACAACCCAACTTATAGAATTCTGATCCATGCAGCTAGTAGGAACAAAAACCTGTATCCACTTTAGTACCAGAGATGTAAGGAAACTGAAAATACGACAAATAATTATTCCATTGTGAATTTCCTACTAAATTCTTTTGGAAATGACTAATATTATCAAAAGGTGGATAGTGTACATCCAAGTTGTTTGTGCCAAAATAATTTATTTCCATTAATACAGGATTGGTGATGAGAATTTATGTGCTCATATCAATTTCCCTTGTATCACCTCAAAACATGAAAATTAGTCACCTCTCCCCCCAAGGAAATTTGAACTCTGCAACACCAACTACTTGAAAGGATGTCATGAAATAAGTCATTACAAATCGCACCTACTTACCTGAGTTCTTTTCTTATCTGGACTGAGATTAGATAGTCTATGTGGCCCTTATTTGAAACCTGATATAAAATAAATATCCAAATAAATTGAATTTTAGCTGTTGTTTCATCAAGGTATCTCCCTTGAAAACGCATATATGAAAATTTTCAAGCTAAATATGAATATTAAGCAAGTTTTTTTGGAGGCAAGAATATTAGAAAATGGGAAAGAAAAGGGAAGAGGTAGAAATAGATAGTGCATGATGTCTTTAAGATAATTCCACAATTTCACTTCAAGAAAATATAACCAGGCAAGCTGTAATAATTTTGTTCCATGGTCATAGACTATTTAGTCTCTAGTCTTGTATAGGAATTTGCACATATTGCAAAGCAGACCTTGGCCAGAACTTTTTTTTTTTTCTGAAAAAAAAAAGAGTGAGAACAGAGTTTCCCTAATGACTCAATTTGATTGTGTCCTTTGTTTCCATTTAAATCTCTGTGTATGTGTTTACATTGATTCCTCCCACTGTAATTGTGAGTGCTTGCAAGTCTCATAAGTTATAAGCCAAAGCTTTCTACCCAAGTCACCCACTTGGATCAGTAAGCCACCCCAGTGGTAGCATATCTAAGTCAGGCCATGACTTCCCCTGCAATCCACTGGCTCCTACCATGCCAGCAATAGCAAAGTCCCTGTTACAGAAGTTCATATATGCATTATAAACCAAACATGGACACAACTAACATGAATGGACCTAAAACTCTACTATTGATCAATGAGTTATCTTTGAAGAACACAGTTTACCTTGACACATCAAAATGGGCTGCTACGTCTTCCCACTTATCCCAATCATCTCCTGTTATCCTATACATGTTCACAAAACTATTGACATTCTTAGCTATGGTAGGCGCCATATGGGTTCCTGGAGAGATGGAATACACGATGAGGCGGTCAAGCTCCCTCAAGATCCGTAATTCATAAGTAGACTCATTCAGTCTCCTTGAAATGAGAATAGTCTAAACTGGAATATAACTAACAATTGCAATAGAATATATAGGATTATTACAATTCACCTTTGACACAGTTCTTATCTCATCTACTTCCAAGTCATCAAAAAAAATGCAGTCATGCTTTATTGCGAAGATATCAAAAACAATGATCTCCCTCTCTGAGTTTATAGTACTAGATTCAGAATCTGAAAAGGAAAAATAAAAAACATAAAATAAAGGTTAGGTCATGTTCAAGAGAAATCTATTGGAGAAAGTAAAACACATAACCCTTATATTTTACATTGCTAGTCTCATGTCTTTCAATTAAAATAAAATGCCTCTACATAATACTCCAAGTACGAGACAATTAGAGCAAATAAATATCATATCCCATTTTAGACTAGAAAAGAAGCAGTAACAACAAGTACTTACTTATGCATCCCATCATATAGCTGTGGTCTGCTCCCCATGAAATTAATGGGTATTTTGTCACCAAATATTGATCAAGCTGTGGTCTCCCTTGTCTTAGCTAGCTTGTTAGGTCTGTCTGCTTAATGTAATCAGACAGACCCTAACAACCAAGTTGATTCCATTCAGACCCACCCTGAATTAATAGATTAGAATGCATGTAGATCGAAAATAAAATTAATTGATACCTTTGACAATCAGTAAAGCTCCGGAATCAACCGCTGTCTCATCATTCTTGTCCTGAAGAAATCTCTCCATATATAGGCAGAGGCTAAGAGAAGGACCATTGGGTGCCTCGTCATCATCATCATCATCATCATTGTTGTCAAGATGACGACGAGCTCTCTTTCTGGGCCTCAACATCATCTCTCCCTCTTCCTCCATTGCATCAGAAACAGAGTCCAATCCTAAACAACTCAAGAAATCAACTGCTGTGATATTCCTCTCCTCTTCTTCTGTATTTTCCTGTACAAGTGATGGATGTTGTAGCATCTGCTGATTGAGCCCATCATTATCCTCTAGAGAAGCTCCATTGTAGTTACGTCTAGCCCTCATCCACAACATTCCCTCTTCCTCTGCTTTTTCTTTAAAAGGAAAAGAATTTGATCCTTCAACTTCTGCTGATCGTGGGCAGCATGTTAAGCTCAGACTATGAGAAGGACCTGATGCCTCATCATCATAATCCTCATTATTATAAATATAATAATGAAAATAATCATCATAATCATAACAATAATCATCATCATCATCATCAGCAGCAGCAGCAGCAGCATCAGCATCAGCGGCGGGCCAATAACTTAATGTTACTACTCCACCATCCTCATCTACATAATTGAAGGCACTCGAATGTTGATTAGGCTTTTGTTGTTGGTCAGGTTCCCTGTTCTTGAACAAGATCTCCCAGAATTTCACTTTGGCTCTGTGTGTATAGACATCTAAAATCTCAATAGAATCTTTTCCTTGCAACGGAATCCCAATCACTTTGGCTAAAATCTCAATAGAATCTTTTCCTTGCAACGGAATCCCAAACCAGTCAAATCGTTTGAAACGATGACTGCAGATTATATCTTCATACACAAAATCCTTAATTCTCAGAGTATGATGAGACATGATTTTTTTTCTTTTTGGTGGATGGAAGCAGTAATATATATAGTGATGCCAAATAGACAACCCTCTTCCAATTTCAGACGGTACATTGAGCAGGGTTCCAAGACAAAGCAAAGAATAAACCCATTATTATTATAGATCTTATCATTTGCAGACAAAGAATAACTATAATTATGTTGCGTTAACCACAACCTGTAGGGAAAAGATGTTTCCTGAAAATAATAATTAAATTAACTTACAACATTAATTCTGTTAATTAAATACAGGAGGAAAACAAGACGGCGGAAGTACCTGGACCTTCATCCTCGGAGTATTTTTTGTCAAGTTATAGCATCCTCTCGTGTCCAATTCTTTCAATGATTCTGTTCCCTCAAGGCCTGGAATCTCCTCCAGCTTTTTGCAACGCCAGAGCTTTAATGTTTTAAAAATTTTCAGCTTTGACAAATCTGGTAGTCGTGCCAATGAATCACAATTTTTACAACAAAGTTCAACTAAACTTGAGGGAAGCGCTTGGAGGCATTCCAACTTCTCGCAGTTATAAATCTTTAATTGTTTCATGGTTTTCAAGGGTAACAAACCCACTGGGAGGGATTGAAGCAGCCTGAGATGACTGATGGAAATCTTCACCAGATATGGGGGCATTGAAAAATCATCAGAAAATTTAGTAATATTGATTCTACATAGGTTAATGCTATCCAAACATCTCATTCCCCCCATTGATCTCAGTAGCTTCGCTAGTTTAGTGCAATATCCAAAATTTAATACCTCAAGCTTCTCTAATAGACCAACACCATCGGGCAACTTCTTGAGTGAGTAGCATGAATTGAGAATAAGACTTTTGAGCTGACTCAACTGCCCGATGGACTCATCTAACTCATCCAAGGAATCACAGCCTGTAAGATTTAATTGCTCCAAGTAAGGAAACCATGAGAAGTCTGGGGACTTAGATAGATTTTCACAATCACTAAGATTGAGAACTTTCAAATTTTGGAACTGCTGTCAAACATAGAGAAAACATACATATATTATTACCATCCATAAAACTTAACAATAATCAAATGGGAAAAGAAAAAGTCAAATACTATACCTTATTCCAAACTTGTTTAAAATTGCTGCATGATAGGTCGAGATAAACTAATCTCTTATGAAAAAAATTGGTAGGTGAAATAGTTTGAGGGCAAGTTGTGGAAAACCATCTTAACGCAGATGGAAAGCGTGAAAAGTCTCCCATAAACTCTGCTGAACTAATGTTAAGAAATCTTAGATTGGGCATCCTCTCAAAAGATTCATTAGTTAAATTAATAGGAGGCCCAGAGAAATGGGTGAGATTTATGCCTTCTATCATATCAGTTCCCAAAAATAGAAAAAAAAAATTTAAAAATTCAAGTAAATGGAAATTAGTGGATGACAAAAAACCAAAAGGCAAAAAAAAAGTGATAAGGGCGCATCCCATTTCATTTGGAGCATCATAGTAAAGGTAGTGGAGTGCATTTTAAAATGTGGACTGTGGTTGTATGAGACTGAGTCAGGATTGTTAGTTAGAGTGTGGTTGGTGTGCCTGTGTGTCTTTTGAGAAGACTGTGTGGGTAGTTGTGGTGAGTGTTGAAGACATCAACAGGTGATCTAAGAGGTGAACCTGTTGGAGGGAAAGGTTTTTAGAGTCCACTGATTCACCCCCCCCCCCTCTCAGTGGCCATCACTGTTCAACATTTCCATCACAATACTGCATGTTTTATTTCAACCAGGGAAAATAGCAAAACTTAATCCCCAATTTAGAAAAATGAAAAAAAAAAAAAAAAAAAAAAAAAGCAAATGTAGGGAAATAGAACGATGAAGTTTTCATGAGTGAGATGGGCGCACAGTCCTCTATCACCTCTTGTACTGCCATGTGCCAAGTGATTGAAGTGTTAAACTCCACCAGACATGAATGAAGTTTAAAACAACCTTAATTTTGAAGAATATGGCATCATTTAATACCAAAAGGAAGAAGAATAAAGATTGGAACTTCATGGTAGTGAGGAAGAACAAGACCTTTGTGATGTCCAAGATTGGTATCTTCACATTGACTGCATATGCACTTATCTTACCTCATGACATGAATTCCAAACTTCAGACCCATGGCATGAACTTGTTAGGCTGTTTCAGAAAACCCTTTACCAACCTTAAAAGAAGGCCATTTGTCTGGATCAGGGATCAAGCTCCCCAATTCATCTATCACACCATATTTAAGTGAACATACAGAAGAACCATTGACATTCCTTCCATAACAGAGGGAAATAACCACAACATACTACAAAATATGGAGAGAAAAGAAGAAGAAAAAAGCTTTTAGTGTCATGTAAAAGATTTCATTGTTATAATAGACAGTTGTTAGCAATAACTTTAGCATTTATTAGGAACTCATCTTCTGAGATGGTCCAGTCATATGAGTTCCAGCCTCTGGGAGGATTGTCAGCATCTTGTCCCACAGGCAAAGCTTCAGGTGGTTTCCTGTAATGGCTAATTTATCAATCCTTTGGATATGAAATTTAAATACCATATTCTATAGGAAGCCATGCAATTGACAACATCAATAAAGAATAAAAATAATAATTCTATTATATTTTATTTGCATTAGCAGATGATGCTCGGTTTGTGCTACATCCATTGCAATGCAGGAGCAATAAATGGGATTAAATGGAATCTACCACAAGTAAAAATGAAGTCAAGAAAAGTGATCAAACACCATTTAGCCTCGAATGCTTTAGTACCACTAAAATTAGAAATGGAGGTATATAATACGAGGTGGGCCATAAATTTGAACTAGTGTACCAAATTTGAAATATGACCAATCAAGTGTGGAGCGGGGAATTTCGCTAACTAAAGAGTTAGCTTCAAGTCCTAACTCAGATGGAACTACGTAGAATAAAAAATAACCAGACCTATAACAAGCAACATAAGAAATAACCAGGTGTTTTCTTATGTTATAAAACAAGCCCTGTTTTATAACATATATTGTAGAAAGTGGTCACCTAAACTCCTTTAGAAACTACATTAGAATTTAGAAAAAGTAAATAATGTCATGAAACTGGTCTCTTGAGCTATTAAGTTCATTACAAACAAATATTGTAGAAAGACAGAATGACTGCAAATGAGAGAAAATAAAAGAACGAATTGCATGTAACAAGCCCTGCCTGATCATCAAGATAAAAGAGAAACAGTGAATAAGATTAAATTAATGACTTAAAATGTAACAGAACTGCTCGAATTGATGTTGGTACCTTTAACAAGCACTTAAGCTCAAGAACAAACAGCTGTCTCATCATTCTCATTGTCAAAGAGACCATAGCTCCCATTAGCCCTCTCTACTCAAGCCTGTATCTTCAACAGGAGATGAACAAGATGCCTCCTCATCCATCCTCGTCATGACTTACTCTCTTTAGCAGCCCTCAACATTACCTTCTTTATTAAAGGGTGTTAACATTTCATTTGAAGAACAGAGTGGGAATCTATCATTTCATCACTTCTGTTCTCCACCACTTCAGGAAGGTTGTTGGATCCTCTAACCCCAACATAGAAAGAAGTTGTGATGAAATCTATTGTTCTATTACTCCTCTCCGCTTCTTCATTATCAGAGAGAAACCCTTGAACATCATCGTCAATGTTTGGTTGTTGCCTCAGATTTTTCTGCAGATTAAATCCGTTATTTAATTTCACTTCATAGGGAGTTGAAGTCAGGCTAAGTGAAAAATCTGATGCCTCATCGTCATTGTCAAGAAGATGAGCTATCTTGCGGTGCCTCAGCACCTCTTCATCTTCCCCTTCCCCTTCTCTGACAACTTAAGATCTACTATTGTGTCATTCCTCTCTTCTTCTTCTTCTTCTTCTTCCATACCTTGACCTTCAATATATGACCAACTGAAGAAATTTTCTACCATCATGGCACTTGAATGTTGATTAGGCTCTTGCTGGTTAGCCCCGTTATCGAACAGAAGCTTCCAGAATTTTACCGTAAGATTGGGTGTTAACTTATCGGGAAGATTATGCTGGTATGTTTCGGATTGATTAATTTTAAAGATCTCAATGGCATCTTTTCCTTGCAACGGAATCCCAAACCAGTCAAATCCTTTGAAATGGTGAATGTGGATTATATCTCTAACAGTAGTATACTTAAGGCCATCAATTCTCAGCGTATGAAAACACCTGATTGTTTTATCATTTCTGCGGATACAAGCATAAATATCCAGATAGATGGATACCAGCTGACCCTGTCTATATTGCCAACTCTTCTTAAATTTCAAAACAAGGCACAGAATTAATCCCTTATAGATCCCTGATGTAGGACGAGGGGTGAAGCTTGGTATCGTCCAAGCTGAACGAAGAAGAAATACAGAGTTGGTTCTATCGTGACCAAAAAGAGAGAAATTCTTTATTCAGTTCTGCCTTTTCTGGTTACATTAATGCCTTATTTAATAGATGCTAATGCAACTAATAATGGCAAGGAATCAATCATGGCTGGAATATCTTAATGGATCCACTCATGAATCAATCATGACTAGATTACCATAATAGAGATGAAGAGAATAGGAAGGGAATCCCACGGATGGGTAATGGATATGGATGCCACCTAAGGAATGGATACATCTTGCAAGGCTGGTCTTGGGTGGCACCGAGAGTGTTCCGCATCATTCCCCCACACCAGAACGAAGGCTCGTCCTCGAGGCGGTATCTGGGTACAACGGATCATCAGGGTGATAGTCATATAGATCAGCGACATTGAACGTAGGAGATATCGTCCAGTCCTGCGGAAGGTCCACCACATAGGCATTGTCGTTGATTTTGCGCACGATCCGAAAGGGGTCGTATTTCTTCTGCTTTAGCTTGTGATACATTCCAACAGGGATTCGCTCCTTACGTAAAAACACCATCACTTGATCACCCACCTTAAACACTTTGAGCCGTCGATGTTTGTCTGCGACAGCTTTATATTTGGCTTTTGATGCTTCTAATCGCTGCTTGACTTCTGATTGGATGGTCTTCACGTGACCAGCCAAATGCTCAGCAGCCTGACTTGTAGTTGGTAACCTTGGGGAGGCGACTATATCCAATGCATGCTTGGGAACAGCTTGATACACAACTACGAACGGGGAACGCCCAGTGGAACTATGCACGACGCTATTGTAGGCAAACTCAGCCTGTGCCAGTGCCGCATCCCATTGCTCAGGTTTATCACCACAGATGCTACGAATTATATTACCCAAGGTGCGATTAACAACCTCCGTTTGCGTCAGTTGGGTGAGCCGTTGCTATAGTTGAGACTAGTATCGAATCGCATGAGTCACCCAAAAGTGAGCTCGGAATTTAGAGTCAGATTGAAGTAATCGACTTGGGTACCCCATGAGCGCACGATCTCTTGGCGAGCCACGTGAGATGCGAGTCTTCCTACATGGCACAAAATGCGCCATTTTGGAAAATCGGCCACGACCACCATAGAATCTTGTCCTCACTGAGTCGTGGTAATCCGAGCACAAAATCCATCGACAAGTCCTCCCAAATAGTACCAGGGACGGGAAGTGGCATGTAAAGCCCTGTATTTTGAGCTTGCCCTTTCGATACTTGACAGATCGCACATTTATGAACCATGTTACCTACGTCCCGTTTCAGTCGGGGCCAATAGTAGCGCTCCTCCATGCTAGCAATGGTTTTGTCTCATCCCAAGTGACCGCTAAGCCCACCCCCATGCAAGTCTCGAATGAGTTGTTCCCGTAGGGAACTACGAGGAATACATAAGCGATTCCCTTTGAACAAAAATCCCTCATGGATATGAAAGTCAGGCATGGGTTGTCTTGCGATACACTTCCCCCAAATCGGACCAAAATCTTCATCATCCTCGTAGAGTTCCTTGAGACAATCGAAACCAACCACTTCGCTTTGCATGGTTGTAAGTAAGGTTGCACGTCGGCTTAGAGCGTCCGCCACACAGTTTTGTACTCCTGATTTATGCTTGATTGTATACGTAAACCGTTCCAAAAATGTAGCCCACCGAGCGTGCATCTTATTCAAATGCTTCTGAGTCCGAAAATATTTTAGGCTTTCATGGTCGGTGTAGATAACAAATTCTTTGGGTAATAAATAGTGTTCCCAAGTCTGAAATGATCGAACGATCGCAAGCAGCTCCTGTTCGTAGGTCGACCATTTTTGCCTTGCCTCATTGAGTTTTTCACTGAAAAATGCTATCGGCCGTCCCTCTTGGGATAGTACACCACCAATTCCGACGCCACAAGCATCGCAATCAATCTCAAAGACCTTCCCAAAGTTGGGTAATGCCAACACGGGAGCCGTGGTCAATTTTTCCTTGATCGTAGCGAAGCTTTGTTCACAATCATCAGTCCACGAGAATTTACCCTTTTTCAAGCATTCACTGATAGGGGCAACCATGGTACTAAAATTGCGGATGAAACGGCGGTAAAAGGATGCAAGTCCAAGAAAACTTTGAACTTCCCTGACTGTTGTTGGGGATGGCCATTCGCTAACGGCGCGGACCTTATCGGCATCTACGTGGATCCCTTTGCTGCTCACCACAAAGCCCAAAAATAACAGTCGTTCTTCAAAGAAAGTGCATTTTTTGGGATTTGCAAATAATTGATTTTCGCGTAAGACAGTCAACACTTCCCTCAGATGCTTCATGTGCTCGACAGTGCTACGACTATAAATTAAGATGTCATCGAAGTAAACCACCACAAATTTGCCCATAAATGGTTTGAGTACCTGATTCATAAGCCGCATGAATGTACTTGGGGCGTTTGACAACCCGAACGGCATTACTAACCATTCATATAAGCCCTCCTTGGTTTTGAAGGCCGTTTTCCATTCATCACCCGGACGGATTCGGATCTGGTGATAGCCGCTACGTAGGTCAATTTTGGAAAATACCTGGGCGCCTTCTAATTGATCCAGCATATCATTGATCCTAGGAATAGGGAATCGATATCGAACAGTAATTTTGTTGATGGCGCGGCTGTCGACACACATGCCCCAACTCCCATCTTTCTTTGGCACCAGGAGAGCGGGAACGGCACATGGACTCATGCTTTCTCGGATGAACCCTACCATGAGTAGTTCCTCCACCTTTTCCTGTAGGATCTCTATTTCCCGTGGATTCAAACAATAATGAGGGAGGTTCGGCAAGCTTGCTCCAGGAACTAAATCGATGTGGTGTTGAATATCTCGGAGTCGGGGTAACCAAGTAGGTGGTTCCTCCGAGAAGAGCTCTCCAAATTCCTTCATCAATATTTGCATGGGGTCGGCTGTCTTGCCTTTGTGGTGAGTGTCACCCTTTACAATTAATGCATAGCACTCCTTGGCCTCCTTGACTTCTCTATGAAAGTCTGATTCAGCAAGCACTAATAATGTAGATCCTTCTTGGTGAGGAGTGGTGATCCGAGTCTTGAGAGGTCCTTTGGGGTGTAATGCAATTTTGTGACCTTGCCATTTGAATATGTATATGTTTTCCTTCCCCAAGTGCTTGGTTTCCACGTCAAATTGCCAAGGCCTACCCAATAGTAAATGGCATGCATCCATTTCAACGACATCACATAGAACCTCATCTTTGTACGTCTTGCCGAATGAGAGAGGGACCCTGCAGATCTTCGAGACTGGAATAGCTGATCCACTCTTGATCCACCCAATTTTATAGGGTGCAGGGTGCGGTTCAGTCTTTAGTTTCAGATGGTCTACTAATGTCGTTGATACAAGGTTCTCGCTACTGCCACTGTCGATGATTGCGTTACAGACTTTCGCATTCACAGAACAGTGGGTAAGGAAGATTTGGTGGCGTTGGGAGGAACCTTGTTGCTTAGGCGTGAGCAGCAGTCGACGCACGATGCAAGTCACACCTTCTCCTTCTTCTTTAGCAATTTTGGCGTCATCGTCGTCGAATTCTTGTTCATCACTCAGATCACCTGCAACCACGTTCACAGATTTTCTTTGGGGGCAGTTATTGGACCGATGCCCAGGTTCACCACACCGATAACATTTAATGGGTTCAGCTCGTCCATAAGGATTCTTCGTTGTGGTTGAGTTAGAGGGCACCATAGCTGATTTGGTAGTTGACCGACTCCCTTCTCCAATATTGTTTGTGGATCGTGGCAAAGGTGTTGAAGGTTTGATTGGGTCGGTTGAGACTTGCTTCCCCTTGTCAAGATCAGATCGGCTTCTAAAAGTTGCTGATTGTCTGGAGAGAGTCCTCTTAACAAGAAGAGTCATGTTTTGTGCTTCCGTCATATTCCATACTGGTTGCAACGCCATACGATCTTGGATGGAATATTTGAGTCCATTCACGAAGCGAGCCACCTGCTGATCATCACTCTCCGCCAAGTTGCAACGAGATTGGAGTCTTAAGAACTCATTGATGTACTCCGTTACAGCCCGACTTCCTTGTGTACAATTCTGGAATTGCTGATATAGGAACTGCCGATGATCAGGAGGGAGGAATCTTGCTCGAAGAAGTTGTCGCATGCGAGGCCATGTTTGAACTGGAGCTTTCCCTTGGCTTCGCCGCGAGCTTTGTACTTATGTCCACCATGCTGCAGCACCTCCTTTTAATTTGTACGCTACTAGTTTAACTTGTCGATCTTCAGCCACGTCCATAAGGTTGAAGAACTGCTCAACCTCATATTCCCAATCATAGTATCCTTCAATGTCGACGCTCCCGTGGAAGTTGGGAATGTCGGCCTTGATGCGATAATTTTCATTACGGACTGGAAATGGGGCATTGTCTTGTCGGTAATTCGTCTGTCGGCGGGGGTGACGATTCCTAGGATCCCGGTCATCGTCACGGCCAAGAAGATCATCGTCTGAGCTAGAGTTGTCTTCCTCATACCCATCTTCGAAGACAGGGTTTCTTCCAAGGTTTGCTGGGCCACGTAGAGGTGGCTGTTAGTGTTGCAACGGACGATGGGGGTTGTTGAACGCTGCGCGAGTCCGGCCTTCCTGCGTGGTCTCAGTGATGAGTGTTCGCATTTCTCCTATTAGAGAAATCCAAAACTCCCTCAGTGTGCGCAGGAATTCACCTTTCAGTAACGGTTGTTGGAGACCTTCACGATCACCGCCCTGAGGTAAGCCACCTTCATTCTCACTAGCCATACCAGGAGCATTGATCTGCGCTCTGATACCAGCTGATGTAGGATGAGGGGTGGAGCTTGGTATCGTCCAAGCTGAACGAAGAAGAAATACAGAGTTGGTTCTATCGTGACCAAAAAGAGAGAAATTCTTTATTCAGTTCTGCCTTTTCTAGTTACATTAATGCCTTATTTAATAGATGCTAATGCAACTAATAATGGCAAGGAATCAATCATGGCTGGAATATCTTAATGGATCCACTCATGAATCAATCATGACTAGATTACCATAATAGAGATGAAGAGAATAGGAAGGGAATCCCACGGATGGGTAATGGATATGGATGCCACCTAAGGAATGGATACATCTAGCAAGGCTGGTCTTGGGTGGCACCGAGAGTGTTCCGCATCAATCCCATCATCAGTACTCAATGAATACGTTTCTCCCTGCAATTTACTGTTTGGTAAAAGTAATGTTCCCTGCAAATCACAAATCAGATAGTAAAGGGCAAGAAAGGAAAGGAGCAATCAATCATCAAAGTAATAACCAAAAAGAAGAAAAATTTGTTGAATGGTGAAAGTACCTGGCCCAGTATCTTCCTTGGAGTATTTGTCAATTCATAGCATTCTGGTGCTAACAATTCTTCCAAGGATTCTGTTCCCTCAAGGCCTCGAATCTCCTCCAACTTTTCACAATAATCAAGTTTTAATGTTTTCAAAAATTTGAAACTTGACAAATCTGGTAGTCGTACCAATTTACGACAATATACACAACAAAGTACAACTAAAGTTGAGGGAAGCTCTGGGATGTGTTGCAACTCCTCGCAATAAGAAAACTCTAATTGCTTCAAATTTTTCAAGTGTGACAGATCTGGTGGGAGGGTTTGAAGCATGCTAGGCATTTTCAACTTCTCTAAATTTGAGAGCCTTGAAAAATCATCAGGTAATTTTGAAACATTGGTTCCTTTCAGGTTAAGTTTTTGCAAACACCTCATTCTCCCCATTGATCTTGGTAGCTTTTCAAGTTTCGAGCAACCCTCAACATCTAATTCCTCAAGCTTCTCCAATAGTCCAACACCATCCGGCAATTCCTCTATGCTTGAAACATTAGTCAATTTGAGATTGACCAAAGATTTTAGTTCACCAATGTTTTCTGGTAACTTCTTGAGTGACACATTCAATTGGAGAATAAGCTTTTTGAGAGAACTCAGCCTGCAAATGCTGTCTGGGAGTTCTTCCATTTTGGTGTGCGTCAAGTCAAGCTTGACTAGAGATTTTAGATCGCCAATCATCTCAGGCAGCTTCTCCAATGAATAACAGAATTTGAGAATAAGAAATTTGAGCTCACTCAAGTGCTTGATGGACTCGTCTAACTCAACCAAGGATACACAATATCGAAGGTCTAATCGCTCCAAGTTAGGAAACCATAAGAAGTTTGGGGACTTGGATAGAGATTTACATTCACTAAGATCGAGAACTTTCAACTCTTGGAAACACTGTCAAACAAAGTGAAAACATTATAGTACTATCCGTAAAACTTATTAATCATATAAGAAAAGAAATAGTCAAATACTATACCTCATTTTTATCTTGAGGCCTGGTATCCCAAGTTGTACAAAATCACTACATGATAGGTTGAGATAAACTAGTCTCTTATGATAAAATTTGTCTGGTAGAATATCACTAAGGGCATTTGATCCACCTGAACCATCTTAACGCATACGGAAGGCGTGAACAATCTCCCGTGAAGTTATTTGAATTAACATCGAGAAATCTTAGATTGGACATCACCTCAAAGTGTTTACTACCTAAATCAACACGTAAGCCATTGGGAAGGATCATGCCTTTTATCATTTTAGTTCCCTATAATAGAAAATAACCAAAGTAATGAAAATTGCTGAACAGTATAAGACCCATTAGAAACAAAAGTGTATCTCATGACATTAGGAGTGTCATAGTAAAGGCAATGGAATGCACATAAATCACTAGCCAAAAGAATTTTAAACTGTAGAGCATTACTCAATGCATGATATGTTTATTTTGCTTAGTTTCATGTACTTTTTTTTTATTTTTTTTTTATAATGTCTCTGAAATATTAGGATTATAAGCTCAGAGAGAGAGAGAGAGAGAGAGAGAGAGAGAGAGAGAGAGAGAGAGAGAGAGAGAGAGGTGGCATGCATTTAGTCTTTACCTTGCATCCTTCTAATACTTCTGAGATTTCGTCGAGACGCCATAACCTACTGCGCATACCTGGCTCCATACAATTTTCTTGTCTAACAATTTCCTTTCCCATGTCTCGAAGCTGATCATGAATCCTCAAGCGAAAACCACCATGCGTTTCAAATTTTATAAGGGACCTTTTACTTAGTCCGTCTATTGCTACTTCAGGATCATAGTCACAAGCTTTCCATATGGACATTACTGCTTTTTTTTCCCATCCACTGAAAAAACATGCAGCATCGAGAAATATGGCTTTTTGATCATCATCCAGATTGTCATAGCTTAACCTCAACTTTCTTTGGACATCCTTATTAGGAATTTTTTTTTCAGTTTTTTTAATATATTTTTCCACACTGTTTTGCTGCTTATGGCTGATAGATGACAACCCAATACCTCTAGAGTTAAAGGCAACCCTCCTGAATATTGTGCCACTTTACTTGAAAGTTCCATATATTCAACAGGAGGTTGATCCGTTGAAAAAGCATGCAAACTAAATAGTCGAAGAGATTGCATAGGATCCAATATTCGAGACCGATAGATTTTATCTTTATCAACTTTAACCATATTCAGAATATGTTCGTCTCTGGATGTTATTATGACCCTACTTCCTTCACCAAACCAATTGAGTTCACCAGCCAAAGCATCTACCTGTTCTTTACTATCCACATCACCAAGAACAAGAAGAACATTTTCTTTACAAAGTCTTTCTTTTATCAATTTTTTATTTTTATCAGCATTACCTAAATCCAAAATTGTTTTTGAAGATATCATTAAGAAGTTGCTTCTGCAAAGCTACAAGACCCATGCCTCGTATTGCTTCTTCTCTAACATCTGAAAGAAAACTATGCCTTGTGAAAGATGAACAATAACGATTGTAGACTGCCTTGGCAATAGTTGTCTTCCCACTACCACCTAAGCCACATATTCCCATGAACTGAACTTTATTCGAAATAATATTTAATAAAACTGACACATCATTTATTGCGGAATCTATTCTGATTTGGTATTTACATTCAGCTAGGGGTGTCAATACCCAACCCGAACCGATGAAATCGGCCCGAACCAGCCCGGACCACACGGACCGAACTCTTAATGGTTCGGGTTCGGTTTGTGGATCCAAAGAGGCAAATGGTTTGGTTTGGTTTGGGCTAGCCCGACGGTGCACCGGTAGCCCGAACCGTTAGGCCCGAACCCAAACCGAACCGACCTAACCCGATAAATGAGTAAATTAGTAAATGCCTAATGCCCCATTGCCCCTAAATGTGTTGTGATAGTTTCTCATTTTATCTCATATCCTTCGTTAGTGATTACCCAATCAATTGTATCCATAGGCCATAGGACTTAGGATACAAAGATGCATTGTATTTGAAATATTTTATGTACTTATAAGAGAAAGAGAAGAAAAATTAGCACTAATCGGACCTTACTAGTTATATAAAACTCGTACCAAACCGAATCCAAACCGATATCAACCCGTTATATACATAAAGAAATCGACACAAACCAAACCGCACAAACGAACATTTCTTAATGGTTTGGTTTCGATTTCTATAAAAATCACATCGAAACCGAAAAGCCCGAACAAACCGCCCGAACCGCCCGTGACATCCCTACATTCAGCCAAGTGGGTGTTCTGTTAGAACCCTTTTGACAACTCATTCAGCTACTTCTGCCTGAACCCTGCAATCATGTCACAACAAAAGTAAAATCAAAACAACTACTGAGACGAAAATACTTAGTACAAAATAAAAAAAATAATAATAATAAATAAATTTAAAATTTTAATTTGATAGAATGAAAAGCAATCAGAAATCGGCACAAGTAAGAATTTAGTTTAATTAAAAATTACAAATATGCATCCTTGCATTCAAAGTAGTGGTGTGGCGGTTTTCGATTTAGGTCATATGTTTGCACCTTTAACAGAAACATAGATGTCATTAGAGTGATAACAAAGAGTCAAGGCAGACTAAATTATTAGTTTATTCCAATAGTAAGTGAGTTAGAGCAATATATTAAATATTCTACATTATAAGAAGAAACTAAAAATCTCCATGACCAACCTAACAATCTTGGCCTTGAAACAACGTAGAAGATCCACGATGCTATGTCAAAATGGGTTTGAAATGTCCTATTTCTTGAAAAATATTGCGTTTAAGAGGGCCAATCAGGCATAGATGTGGCAAGAAATTATGAATATGGTCGACCAACAAGATACTCCTAATCAAGTGTTGCACCAAATTTTCCATATTTTTCGGACAAGTAGGAGTGATGGACTTAACTCCTCTTAGGTTTCCTGTCCTGTCAAGTTCGTAGGTTCCTCTCATAGGGGGTCGAAAATGATGACCACACCCTTTGCCCGAACACATTGACCGGGTGGGATGAAGTCATCATTTTTGCCCTCCCTATGAGAAGAACCTATGAACCTGACCGGACAGGGAACTTGAAAGGAGAAAAATTCGTAATTTTTCCTATTGTAATTATTTATTCTTTATACTATGAGATTGTACTTGTATATACCATGCATTCACCATGTTTAGAAGATTTAGAATGTCTAGAATATATATTCTACCAAAAACAAAATATTTAGAATATTGGTCATCTGAACCCAGACCCGCCCTGAGCTCGAATATGATCTTGGCTGGATTTTTCAACCATGATGGTGGGCTAGGGTTGAATTTTTAATGCCCCAAGGCCAGGGCCGGGTCAGGCTAGGTTTGAGGCCCGGCCTGCTCCAGCAATGTTTCCACCAAATTTTACACCAAGCCGGTTTTACACACTTTAAATAATGTGCAGTAAATCCTTGATGTAAAGAGTCAATCAATAAGCAGCCGGGTTTGGGGTTTCAATTAAATTTTGTTAATCCTAATAATACCATAATGGTAAGTAAATCACTGATTTGAAACAGGTTTACCAAGTGGATTGTGATTCGGTGGTATCCCAAACGTTCCAGACTTTTCCCTAGCAAAGGCCCAGATGTGTTTCAAGGCAATGTGATACACTCTATGGAGTAATCTCTCAAGGATAACACCAATCAGGGTCAATCAGAGCCAACCTGACCCGGCCTAGCCTAATCAAGGCCAATTAAGGCGGACCTGGGTTAAGGATTTTAGGCCTTGAGTCAGGATCAGGGTAGGCCTGGAATAAGCTAGGGGGATCCAGGGTTGTAATATTTTTAGGCCTTAATGTAATATTTTTAAGGGAAGGGTTTTGTGCAATGTCGTGCATGGTGCGCACCAATGTACAAAGACGTTGGGATGGAAGATGAGGGTCTACGGTGCAACAACACCCCCCCCCCCCCCTCCTTCAACTCCATCCGCCGGGAAGGATGGTAGTAAATGAGGGAAATGGAATGGATTTTTTTAAAATTTTTTGGTAAACAGGGAAATGGAATGGGTTAATGAAATGAAATAAACAATTAATCTCTAAAGTTTAGATATGGAATTGAGTATTGATACTAGTTTCAGAAGAAATATGTGAGACAGAGGCTTACTTGTTTTTGTCCAAATCAAATCCTTTCAAATTACCAACCACTGTCAAAACTTCTCTCCAAGTTTTTACGGTATCTGGATCAAAATTCTTCTCATGTTCCTGAAATGCTTTTTCAAAACTTCCGGTCTGATTCCGAACTTGTGATGGCTCAACGTCGAAGAAGATGGGTACGATAATTTGACCGTCAGATCTGTGGCATCGAACTATCTGATCAAGTTCCCGCAGGCACCATTTGCTGTCGGCATAACCTTTAGAGAAGATAGGGTTAGAGATTTTGGATACTTTGATCGCTCTTCCGAGGGCAGGACCAATGGGTTCTCCAACCCACAAATGTTCACTATCAATGAAGGCATTGATTCCTCTGTCTTTCAGAAGTAGTTTAAGGAAACTAGTGAAGTTTTTGCGAGTATCTTCGCCCCTGAAGTTGAGAAACACATCAAATCTTGAAAATCCAGTTGTGGATGCATCGGAGGAGGAAGCCCAATCAAGTGCCGCCATGAAGTTGAACTTGTAGTTGCAGTTGCAGTTGCAGAGAAGATAGGATGTTCAAAGACTAGCAGGCCGAGTGCCACACTGAGGTCACAGGACTATTATTCTTTTTTTCTTGGTCACTCACATTCGTCAACTATGCATGAAGCTTCCCAGCCTACAATACAGTAGCTAGCTTTCTTTCTTAATTTTCGAGTTGATTTTGGGAAAAAAAAATTGTTACTATACTTATAACAGGAATGTTTCTGTTACACACAGCTGGTAGCCAACAAAATAAAATAATTAACTGTCGTTTTGAGTTCATAAATATCTTCCTAGGTTTTCTTATTTTCTAGAATACCTAAGATCCCATTTCCTTCACTGCCACCCTTTCCTGCTACTAATCTAGCAGTAAAATTTCGTCCCATTTTGGGAGAGGAAAGTATTAGGCAACTTCCGCATGCCTCTAGAAACTCTCAGTTCATGATAGGAAAGCATTGCTCCATTACGTAAAGGAGATGACTTTCTAGGTTGGTGATGTATATGTTGGGTCTTTTACTGCCGAGCTACACCTACTACTGTGTGTACCCCAGACACAGTGAGGCAGCGAAACGACTGCCCCACCCCTGTCCAATTGGGGGTAAGGCTGTTTTTACCGCCTTGCTATGTCTAAGAGGCATGGCAATAGGGGTAGCTTAGAAGTAGAGGATCCAGATCGAGATCTAGATCCACGTAATTATTGTAAAGGAGAAAGGGATCTCTTCACCACATCACTAGTTTTCATATGAATTGTCACTTTGTATAGTTAGTGGTTACCTGTCATCATCGTGTTAGACATGTCATCTGTAGGCCTATAAACGGATCGGATTCAGCTCGGATGTAATTGGATTCAAATATTTTCTGGTCGAATCCATTTAGCGGTATCCGTATTCGATCAAAAAATATCTAAATCCGATTACATCCGATCCATATCCGAACTGAATCCAATCCGTTTACAGGCTTAATTCCCCCCCCCCCCCCCCCCCAACCCCCAACACAGTAAAAAAACTTAATTTTTATGTTAAAATCTCACTTCCATGAACACATTGTGAAGAAGAAATAAAAAATAGAAACTATTTATTATCTAAACTTGTAACCCCACCTCCAGCTTTCCTTTATCCTTCTCCCAATTCTTCTAATGTCCTTAGTTCTGCTAGCCATGTGAATTATGTTAAGAACTGAAGATTAATTAATTATAAATGAATCAGTATTCCTATATAGTGAATGGGTTCTAGAAAGAAATTAAGTTAGAATATTAGGTTGGATAACCATGGTTAGAGTTGGGTTGGGTTGAGTTTTGAATTGTTTTTAGTTTTAACCGTTGGATTTAATTTGGCTACGTGTTGACCATCGAGAGAGGAATTAGAGGAATTGGAGGGGTATTAGAGCTGCCCGCTCTAATTCCCTCTAATCCCTCACATTGAAGCAGAAATGACTACCCTACCTCACCTTGGGCAGTGTGTTTGGACAGAGGATGAGATAGTCATTTCCACTCCTATGTGAGAACTTGAAGGGAATTGGAGCAGACAGAAATTGAAGGTGATGACAATTCAATAAAAATCCTACATGAAGCTTCCCAGCAAGTTGAATTTCTAGAGCAACTAGCTTTTTGGGTTTTCGAGTAGATTTTGGAAGAGGAAAGTATTAGGCAACTTCCACGTGCCTCTCAGAAAATCACAGTTCAAGAAAGCGTTGGCTCCATTATGAAATAGAGGGAAGAAATATGTAATTAAGGTAAAGTACAAGGGAGGGCACAGTAATTTTTCCATAAATGAATGAAAGAGACCGGTAAATGAAATGCCAAATTAATGGTCCCCAATTTGGCTGGGCTCACAGAGAAGACCCGTAAGATTTGGGCTGGAAAAAGGAAAAAGCTACTGTCTCTATGGCAAGACTAGTAGTTGGAAGACTGGGACTAAATGGGTAAATGAAATACCATATGGTCCAATTTGGCTGGCAGCTCACAGAGAAGACCCGTATGATTTGGGCTGGAAAAATAAAAAATCATTCTAGTTGATCTCCTTATCATTTTTAATAGGAAGACTTGGACTAAATAGGTACCATTCACTTGATTGTCTTCACCTTCTAAGCATTCTAGTTGATCCCTCTAGATTCCTTGTCCAATATTTTTTCATTCAGAAATAAGAACCTCTTAAGTGATGGATGAATCATATATTAATAATAAGAACCATGTTTATAAACAATTGATAGTAACCTAATCAAGATTATCATGTGATCCTTTTCAATATACACAAGTATGTACCTGGAATCACCAATCTTGAAATCACACAATGCAATGACCATAAGATTTAGATACGCATTTCTTCTCTAGTTGGGAACAGTTTAAGATATAAACCTAATTAATCACAAATATATGTCCAATAACTTTATGCAAATTAATTTACATGAAACTATTTAAAGCTGGTTTTGATGGAAACATGAGTCCAAAGTCTTGAAGTAATAGGCAAAGTTTAGGGGTGAAAACGAAATTCTCTCCAACGTTTAATAGGAGTATTAGACAGATTAGCTGGCTTCCAAGAAATCATAGTTTGTATGGCATTCTGTGGAAGGCAACATGCCGACCAAGGTTTAAAATCCAAGTATCATACTCGGTATCGGTTTGGCCAATACCTTTTCGGATCGGGATCGGATAAGTACGTACAAATCCCTAAAAAAATTTTGATGGATCAGGTCATGTATTGGCCCGAATTGTTGGGTGTTGCGATCTCGGAATCGGATCGACCAATATTTCCTGATCGGATCGGTCAATATCGGTTGGTATCAGTCAGTATCAATCAAAATAATATAACAAATAAAAAAAAGTTAAAAACTTTAAAAAATTTCAAAAACTTCAGTCAGATTAGTCAAGGATCGGATCGACCGATCCAACCGTATTTTCCAATCCTGTAGCCACTCCATCAGGAGACCACATGACGGGACTGGGATTGCAACCAGAACGATGGCCGCTCAATCCCAGGCTACAAACGAGCCAAATCCCTACTAAAAGAAAATAGGGTTTGGCATTTAGTCATAGAAAATTGTTGGTGATTTTTTCATGAAATGATAACTTGGTATGTTAAATGTTTTATAAAGTTGTAATCTTCATCTTAAGGATAATAAATTGACACCAAATCAAATCCTGGATTAGAAATAGGGGGAAAAAAAAAAAAAAAAAACTTTAACATTCACAATTCTGAAGATTTAAGTGATTACCCAGAAAACGAGATTAACAAGGATATGGTGAATGCAACAGGTTTTATGGTGAATGCAACAGGTTTTATAAGGAGAAATTACATGTTCCCTATCAGATTCTATCCAAACCAGCCTCACTTCAAGCACAAGTTTTATTGGCCCTAACTCATCATGTGGCAATGGTAGTACAGTTTTATATCTCTTTATTACACAACTAGCTTCTATTGGATCAAGAAATTTGAAAGGACACTAACTCGATCAAGTGCTGATAACCCCAATTAATTTCTAGATAGTGCATGATTTCTTTAAGATAATTCTACAATTTCACTTCCAAAGAATATAACCAGGAATGCTGTAATAATTTTGTTCCATGGTCATAAACTATCTAGTCTCTTATCTTTTATATAGATAAGAAAATTGTATTATGTCACATGGACATAACTTAAAAATTCAAACCAGTTAAATCTCTTTGTGTATGCATTATACTTTGATTCTTCCCACCTTTGTTTTTGTTTGAGTAGCACGTTGAGTGCCACTGAGTAGGTCAAAGGAGTTTTATTCTTTTCTTTCTGGTCACTCACATTCGCCAACTATACATGAAGCTTCCAGCACGCCAGTAGAATTTCTACATTAATTAGTTTTTTTGGTTTTCGAGTTGATTTTGACGAAGGAAAGAAAGTATTAGGCAATTACCACGTGCCTCTCAGAAAATCACTGTTCATGAAAGTGTTGGCTCCATTATGAAATAGAGAGAAGACATATGTAATTAGGACAAAGTACAAGGAAGGGCTCAGTATTTAATTTTCCCATAAATGAATGAAAGAGACCGGTAAATGAAATGCCAAATTAATGGTCCCCAATTTGGCTGGGCTCAGAGAGAAGACCCGTAACATTTGGGTTGGAAAAAAGAAAAATGTAGTGACCCTCACACCTCAATTTAACTTTTTCATTATGGAAATACTTGTAATGATTTAGAGAGATCACTAGCTGTCATCTCACATCTCATTGGAAACAGAAAATTCTAAGAATTTGAATGGCTGGAAATTGGAAGACTTGGACTAAATGGGTAAATGAAATACCAGATGGTCCAATTAGGGGTGAAAATGAAATTTTCTCCAACGTTTACGTTTAATAAGAGTATTAGACAGTCTTAGCTGCCTTCCAACAAGTCATAGTTTACATAAACGAGTGTATGGTATTCTGTGGAACGCGACATGCCGACCAAGGTTTAAAATCCAAGAATCATACTCGGTATCGGTCAAGGCCAATATCTTTTTGGGTCGGGATCGGATCGATACAAATCGATTAAAATCAATAAAAAAAAACCCCTAAAATTGTTTTTGATGGATTGGGTCATGTATTGGCTCGAGTTGTTGGGTGTTACGACCTTGGGATGGGATCGGCCGATATTATCTTGATCGGTTCGGTCAATATCTATTGGTATTAGTCAATATCAGTCAAAATAATATAACAGATAAAAAAAAACTTTAAAACTTTAAAAAATCCCAAAAACTTCAGTTAGATTAGTCAACGATCGGATCGATTGATCCGATTGTATTTTTCGATCCTGTAGCTACTCCATCAGATCGGTCAAGGATCGGCCTCGGCCGATACCAATCCAATCTGAGATTACGAACCATGATGTCGACTGACTTTTTGAGTTGCTTGCCCTAATTTTTAGTTATTAATAATTGTCATCAAGTTCTCCATATTTATCGTATTGAACTCGCAAAGGTGATTTAAACTAGGGGTACAAATTTGGCCCTCGTGGGCCTAGGCCCGCCCAAAAATCTTAAGGCCTTGGCAGGGCGAGGGCTGGTCCTAGGCTGAGTCTAGCCTGGCCCTATCCTACCCTATATATATACATATATAAACATATTATTATATAGGGAAGTAGTTTTCTGTCCGGGAGTAGTGTGGCCTACGCCAGTACTCCCATGTGTCTTTTCAAATGAGGAGGAGAGAGATAGACTCATGGGAGTGCTGGCATATTACTAATATTCAGACTGGATTTTGGACACATTTGTCATTTCGAAAAGATAAAAAAGACCTTTTTTTGCCCTTTTCTGAGTTCATATACGATTTAATATTAACAATTTTTAATGACACGTCACTGCCAGTAAAAACTAGTCAAGACCGAGGTTACTTTAGTAATTCTATATCTTTTATATTATCTCTCTATCTGTCTTTATAAGTATATATTCCTTCGTGGCACTCCGCGTCAGACATGCTTTTGGATTTTTGTGTTTTTGATTGTTTTGCAGTTTTCCCTTCACTTCGTGAAGTCTCCCTTCCCCTTTCGTTGTTGCTTTGCTCTGCTCTGCTCCGCTCCACACCTTTAAGGGAGAAAGGGAGCATTCATTTTCGGCTGCTTTTTTTTCTTTTGGGGGGGGGGGTGGGGAGGGGTTCAAATTGACGAGAAGAAATTGTTGAAGGAACTGAAGCATATTGAGTTTGAGGCAAACCTGCTAATTTAGACCTTCAATCACACTTTCATAGCACTTGAAGGAGAAGACAAAAGAGTTCTCCTTGTTTAGTACTTACGTTGTTCTCCTTGTTTAGAAGAAATTGTTAAGGAACTGAAGCATATTGAGTTTGAGGCAAACCTGCTAATTTAGACCTTCAATCACACTTTCATAGCACTTGAAGGAGAAGACAAAAGAGTTCTCCTTGTTTAGTACTTACGTTGTTCTCCTTGTTTTGAGGTTAGTAGTCCTAGTATTAACTATTAACTGTTTCTATTTCCCCACACTGTTTTATCATGCTTTAGCGTTTTCTGTTGAAGCTTAGTTTGATCTTGTGAAAAATCTGTGTGAATAACTGCAAGTGGCCCCCAAGGTTTGAACACCGATTTTTGTGGCAGGAATTAAGGAGCAAGTTAAACTCTTAGGCTATGTTTGGTAAATGTCTGAACGGCATTCAGAACCGTTTTTCCGTTCTTTGAGAACTAAAAAACATGAATTTACGTTTGGCCTGACGGTTCGTTCTGACGGTTCGTTTTTCTAGTCTTTTAGAATGGACCGGAGGAATCTTTCCATCAAAGAACAAGAACAAAAATCGTCGCGCAAAATCGTGATTTGGGGTTAGAAGCCAAAGCTTCCTTGCGATAGATCTAGGGAAGAGAAGTAGCAGAGGAAGAATAGAATCTACCTGCAACGCTCGGCCAAGAAGGCAAACCTCTCTCTCTCTCTCTCTCTCTCTCTCTCTCTCTCTCTCTCTCTCTTGTGTTAGCCTTATGGTTTTGGAAAGCCCAGATCTAACAAAATCTATACTGTTACACATGGTTTTGTCTCAAGAATTGGATCACCATCACTATATCTTGGAAAGAATCAGCCGAACAGGTATGGATTTTAGGGATTTCATGAGCAAAATTGACTTCTAGGTATGAATTTTAGGGATTTTACTGTTATCTATTGTTACCTGAAATTGATTTTTAGGTATGGATTTTTAGGCAAGATCGATCTGTTTCCAATTTAGCTACCGTTTTATATGTAATATGTCTTCTGATTTTGTATGGTCTTGTTAGATGTTTTTATTGGTATTCCGGTTCTATCTCTCTCTCTGTCTCTGTTTTAGGTTTGGATTTTAGAGATTATGTATGATGTGTGTTAAGGTTTGTTAATGGATTATGTTTCTTAGGATAAAATTTTAGGGATTTTGTATGATGTGTGTCAATGTTGTATGATGTGTGTTGAACGCAAGATTGAAACAGATGTGCATCTTGGGAAAACATGGCCAAGAGGTCTCCATCAAGTAAAGGATAGGGACCTAAACATGATCAGGTCTACCTGACAGAGACATTCATATAGGTTTCAAGGTTCCCAAAACACAGTGGGCACTAGGAGATTAAAATCTACAACTACATATCAACTATTACCTAAATGGAGAAATAAAACAACAAATTAGCATTTCCACTGAAGTCAATTCATCAATTATTCATTAATAATTTATAGAGTAAAAGTAAATGTTTATAGTCTCTGTTACATTGAATTAAAGTCTTTTTTCATATATCAAAAATTATGAATACTATGTTTCAATTGGATTAATTGGTGTTTGATCCATTTGGAGCAGGGTGATGCTGCTACTTGTTTTGATAGCAATGAAACTTTGGTTAGCATAGGCTTCTCTGGATGCTTATGCATATTCATCATAATAACAATGACAAATTACATTCTATTGGATTTTGTAGGCAAGTCTGGTTCTTGCTATGTATGCTCTACAATGTGGTGTCTCCCCCATTCACTTCCCCTTTTTTCCTTGAACTAAGATCTGTTTGGAAGTTCACTATCTTCCTCAATTGCTAGATGAATCTGGATTAATTTGATATGGTTTTGCTGACCTGATGTATGTATTGAATATTTATCAATAACATAAGGCATAATTTTCATTGTTAGACATACTTTGGCACTTTATACCATTTGTCCATACTAACTGCTACTTATTCACAAAGCTCTACTTGATGGGTCTTTAGCTCAAATTGGTAGAGCACTTGGAACATGAGCATGTTCCAAGAGAATGGTGGTTCGAATCCACTAAGGCCCTTTTTATTCAATTTTTTTTTTTTATGAAACCTTTTTATTCAAATGTTCATAGTATAATCAGTTATGGCACTAATCCACACAAGAACCCAATTTTTAATGGCATCTTTGAAATTTGACATATTTTCATAACTACTTTGGTTATGTTAATGAGATATTTTAATCTTATGCTAAGGTTGGTAAGAGAGAAAATGATTTTACAAGTGTCTTTTGGTATAATTTAGAAGGAAATTGCATTATTATAATTAATATCAAATAGTGAAGAATAGATTATACCAAACACCATTTTCGTTCTGAACGGCGTTCTTGAGACTGTTACCAAACGGTCATTTTCGGTCTCAGAACGCCGTTCCAGACCAGAAACGCCAAAGAACGTTTCTAGTCAAGAACGGGTGTTCTTTGTTCAGACATTTACCAAACGTAGCCTTGGTCCCAGGTTTTTCTTATTTATAACCATATACACTGAAGGGATCAAGAAATATTGTCCGAAAAATTGATGGCTTGTTTTTAAATTGACTGATACAAAAGAGATAACTGGACAGAAATTAAATCGCCAAAAAGGTTTAACAGATAAGCATGGAAGAAATCTTACTGGGTGAAAAAAGGAGAACTAATCATGTATCTCAAATAGCAATGAAACTTCAGCTGCTAAGTTGAACTTAAACAAATGACATTATGAACTAATCAACCAATCAAATTGACTTTGGTTTTCAGGAAACAAATAGAACATAAGACGAATCTAGCCCTTAGAACTCAATGAAATAAAATACAAGCAAATAGAGACTAATCAATATATGAAGCCACATAATAAGGATAAAATCAAAGAGAGAACCAAACTAATTGGAAGAGTTATATGAAATCCTTCTATAACCAAAGAAGGGGAATAGTTTCATTCATGATGGTTAATCAATGGGAACCCTTCCTGGCTTGACAAACTGATCGACAGTATATATGAGAGAGTGTTAATTAGTTGCGGATGAAGAAGATGGGCTCCTAAAAATCCAAATAGATCATAAGGATCAGCTGATGACAGCTCTTTTACAAGTTGCAATGTAATATAAAGGATTCCTAGTGACACTTGGAAAGGGGAAACTCTGTCAAACTAAAACTCAGATTAAAGAATAGATTGCAAAATTTATAAACCCAATAGGATATCAGTATACACTATTAATTTCAGAACCAACAGAACAGACAATAGCATGTACCAAATTCAGGGTTTCAGGTCTTAAAAGTGTAATCCTACTCGAAGTAGGACTCGATCAACTACTCAGCAGAAACAGTATTTGAAAACAGAATCTGGAAGACTGCAGTATCCATAGAAGGTGCATGTGGAGGTTACCTTCGTTTAACCCTTTTAAGTTTTCTTCCAAGCAATGCCGCTGCCGCCTCGCCTACCTTGGATTAGCTACTGAATTTTCGAGAAAGCAGCAGCTATGCTTCCCTGCTGCGGTGCCACCTCAGTGCCTCAATTCTTACTTTCCTTCGTTGCCACGGTTGTCAATTTTCTTCCTTGCCGCGTTGCTGCCTCAGTGCATCGTCCTTGTCTACCTTGGTTTAATTGTCTGGGTTTCGCAAAGAGGATGGACCGACGACTGAGTGAGGGACATTGCCATAGGAATGGCCGAATGGGGAGGATTGGGGAAAGAGTTAAAAGTGTAAAATTTCTCTTTGGGTGCAAAGTAAAAGCGTAAAGGAGAGAAACAAGGGTAAGTAAGGCGTCTGAGGTTTTATTTTACTATTTAGGGTTTTTAACAAATGCCCCCCTAAAAATGCACATTTGTCCAATTGCTCCCCTAAAACTTTTCTAATTGCAAACTCCCTTACTTTCAAAACAATATATCACTTTGGTCCAATCCGCTAGTCTGGGACGTTAGAGGTTAGTTTTCAGGAAATCTAATGATCAAAATGCCCTTATGATAAAAATCAACCAAAATTAAAAAGTAAAGTGACTAAATTACCCTCATTGGTTCGACCTGACCCGACCCGATAAATCAACCCGAATCCGATGGAGGAGTATTTATATTCTTTACCCGCTTTATTAATAAGGGAAATATCATCTCCTCCCCTCTAAGTTTTCATAATATCAATCAAATCCCCAAGTTTTGAAAAATGATAATGCCCTCTCCTATTTTTTAAAAATTCTATGAACCGTACCCTAAGTGACTAACGGTGTTAAACTAGCAACTCAAAAGATGATATTACCCCTTTAATTGGAGTTAAAAAAGACTTATGAAGTGGGACCCACCCCTTCTTTATTCTTCTTCTTCTTGCTCTCAACTGACCGAGACTTCCATTTTCTTCATTCCTGCATATCGTCGAAATCCATCCCTTTTCCTCTTTCCTTCCACAACTAGGGCTCTCAGTGGCGACGCTTGTATCCATTCCAGAGAAGTGGCAAGCGGTGTGGCACAAAGACCAAGTTTGTGCGTCTCTGGATAAGCAGCAACTTGCAGAAAAATGTTATAAACAGAGAAACCCCTCTCTCCCTCTCTCCTTTTGCGTTAACAAGCTCTACGGGATTGATTTTGAAACCCCTCTTTCCCATTGGGAAAGTTCATTATTTGGGCAGGAATGCAAGAGTGGGCATGAAACTCCATCATCAGCATATCTATGCACTGCAATCTTTTGAAGAGTTTTGGTTTCATTGCAACTCCATCCATGTAGAATCAATCCTTAGCGATTCATTTCCTTTTGGGTAATTTGTGTGATCAACTCTTCTTTTCTTGGGGGGAAGAATTCTAAGGTTTAATCAAGGTTTCAAACCTTTCTTGATTTTTAAATTTCATTGGGTTAATTAGTTAATGGGAAAGAGGGGTTTTAATTCATGAATCACGATTCACTTAGCAATTCCACACCAAAAGGAATTTTCGGTGAGGCTGCCTCATGATTCATGAACCAGAGTCCCTGATCCACCCTATAAATCAAATCAAATCAAATAAATAAACACAGAACATTAAATGAAGAAAGTTGTTATTTTAATAACAGAAAGTTCCAAAAAATCTAATTCCTTCTACCCACAAAAAATCCTACTCTTAAATGATCGTGATGACCCCTTTTCGATTTCATTGCCTTCTCTGCAACAGTCGGTCGTGGTTTCTCTGGTATGTTTTCTCTCTCCCAATACACCTTCTTCATTTGTGGCTTCTCTGGTAGGTTTCCATTTTTCCTTTTCCTAACTTAGTTTCTGATTTGGGTTTCTCTTCTTCCTTCTATCTACCGTCCCAGCCTATTTTAGATTGGCCTTTAAACGAACAGTCCCTCCTATCTCAAACGATCCCTTCCATTCTATTCTAATAGGGGCAATTCCCTCTTTCTGTGTAATTCGGTTCTTTAACCAGAGTGTGTTCTAGCCCTCCCCTTTAGTTTGCCATTTCTCACTCTTATTGGGGGAGGGCCATTCGATTCTCTCGTTCCAGTTGGCGGTTTGGAAGCAATGGCTTGTGTGTTGATTAGGATATTGGATGAATTGGGTTCTTGTTGATGGATTTCATGGGTTTTGGTTATAAGTAGATAGATAGCTCTCATGGGTTAGGACAATTTTCTCTCGATGTCGAACGAGGATGAATCAGAGGGTTTCCATAGTCGTGATGGGGTACTGGTAATGAGACTTGGGTTAGATTTTTTTCTTCCAACCAGGGTGGAGATGATGGTTCTTCGGATGGTGATCCTCAGGACAAGGGGGTGGTGGTCGTGACGGATGGGTGATGGGAGTCTCGGTCGGTTGAGAGCGAGGAGAAGAAGAAGAAGGATCATCTGGGGTTTTAGAAAAATTGGTCATGACCACATCATCACTTAATGGGGTTTTTTACCGGTTAGGGTACAGTTGATAGAATCTTTAAAAAGTAGGAGAGGGCATTATCACTTTTCAAAACTTGGGGATTGGATTGATATTTTGGAAACTTAGAGGGGAGGGGGTTGATATTTCCCCTTATTATAAAGATAAGTAAGATTTGGGGTTTTTCGTTTTAGGGTTTTGGGGAGAGAGCAGTGGTGAGCACATTTATGTGTGAAATCTTAAGATATAAAGCATTCATTTTACCACATTGAACAGTGCTACTCGGGTACTTTTTGTAATTTTTCAAGTTTAGGGACATTTTGATCAAAATGGGGAATACATGTCTAATTGGACCACCAAACGCCAAGTTATAAGGTTGAAGAATTCAGCCGAAATAGATTTCCAATGGGTAATTTTGGAAGTCATTTGGTTAGAGCCGATTCGATTTTAGAAGAAGTAAAGAGTAAGATCAAGTATAGGGCATAAGGGTAATTTCAATAAATTGGAGATCTTTCGAAAAATATTGGATATTGGACTCATATCGTCTGGAATTTAAAATGGTGCAACTTTAATTCTCAGACTGATTCCATATGAGCTTAGGATAGAAAGATATAGTCCAATAATGATTTATAATGAGGTTATTTTTTATGAAAAAAAAAAAATAGAGAAAAAAAATCTCTCTCTCATTCTCACATGGATTTTTAAGGAGTTGGAAGGGAATCAACCACGGTTTTAGTGGTTGTTTCCAACTGGGAGCTTACTGCCTTTGTAAAGAAAGAACGAAGAGGACATCACATAGAGCACGATGGGCATATAAGAACAGCAAGCGCCCTCCTCCCCAGAGAGCCTTTTTGGGGTTTTTATTTTTCTTCTTTTGGTCTTTGTTCTTATTTCTCTTTCATGTGATGAACAGCAAGCTTCCAACTTTGTTTTTCTCTTCAATTTGTTGGTTTTAATTTAAGTTTTAGATAACTCTCTCTGCCCGTTCCCGATTCTCTCATCTACCTATTCTTTTGAGTTTTAGTTTAGATATCTTATGTATTTAGGTTATCATATGTAATTTTTAGAATCATTCTTAGGATAATTTTTATTTCCCCATCCCTAAGATCATGTGTAATTTTCATTATACACTTTGGTAATTTGTTCTTCAATATTGGATGCGGTTTCAAGTGAAGGAATCATCTTCATTAGAGTTATTCGAATCAGCTAAGTTTTTCTTCTTATAAATTCTAGTTTTAGTAATTTCTAAATCTTTTCCTCCATCAATCCTTCCTTCCCTCTTCCTTGATTTCATGGCTAGCTAAACCTCTCCTCTTGGGAGTGGGTGAAAACATGAGAGAAGGAAGAATTGATGGCTAGCATTGTCTATGTGATTAATGGACATGATCAATATTGGACTTACAATGGATGACCGCCCACAACTTGTATGTCATTCCAAGGGAAACTATATATATGTTCGTTATGTAATTTTTTGATTATATTGTATGTTGTATGAGTACTATTTTCATAGGATATGTTAGCCGTATATGAGCCGTGCCGCATATCTTATAGACCTAGGCCATATGCATGCTTTGCCCTAATATGCTAGTCATTGATTTGCCCTAATTCTCATGGTGGAACCCATTCCCAAGTGACTTTCTTGTTTTTAATTCATCCATTCCCTTAGCGGTTGCCGTAGTTTCTATTTTTAATTTGTTATCTTTGGTAATATAGTTGCTTCTATATTTGCTAGTTTCCATAATTGGTAGTTTCCATATTTGATAAGTTGTACACTTCGCCTTAATTAAAAGTGGAAATTTATTTAAGGTTGATCTCCTCGTGTTCGACCCGTAGCTACGATTGACCTGTATACTTGCGGTATTATTTTAGACTCAAACAAGCAGCAGTGCCGTTTCAGGTGTTCTTGAGAGATCTCCATTGTAAATTTTCTCCGATTTGCTTAGTGAATCATCTTCGCTTTCGCCCGTGGATGTAGCACACCATATTGGTGTCTGAAACACGTTATATCTCTGTGTCCTCTTGCTCTGTTCTTGTTTCTTTTCGTGTTTTTGGTTGGTATTTGTTATAACATAAGGCATAACTGAAAAGCTGAAATTCAAGTAATAAAATCTAACAGAACATTTAGATACACTACATTGTAATACATGCATGGAAACAAGCACACCATGCACGCAGTACTTCACAATAGCAAGCTCAAGAACCTTACCACAATCCACATCAATGGTTGCTAAGCAATAAACAACTTATCAAAGTCCCTCAAAGTATCTCATATGGTCCTCAAATGTCTCTCTGCATGCTGGATTTTGGCCACAGATCCATCTTCTGCATCCTACAAAACATAGGCTGCTGAATCCTTCTTGAAGTAGACAAGAATCAAAGTAAATCACAAATTATCCTCTCTCTCTCTCTCTCTCTCTCTCTCTCTCTCTCTCCATACACACAGACACATTCATGCACACACACACACACATAGAGAGAGAGAGAGAGAGAGAGAGAGAGAGAGAGAGAGAGAGAGAGACTTTGATTTATACAAGATGGATAATGTAAATAAATCATCACCCGTTCGAGTGTTACCTGAATGGAGATGGGAACGCAGCAGAAGAGGATCTCGAACGGGTTTGGTTACTAGCTTTATGAACTCGAACGATCTCCTTCAAGAGCACACAATTACTTGGAGAGTAGGGAGAGAGACAAATCTTGGTTGCCAATGTTAGGAGGAGCCTTAGGGTTAGAACATTTATTTATAACCGAAACCCTAAGGTCCATCCCCACTCGCAGTCTTTCACTCAAACGTACAACGAAGGAGGAGGGGAGAGAGTCAGTCATATAAGTGACCAGCTCCCTCCCTTGCTCGCGGGTTGGGTCGGCTGCCCTCCATGGGCGCCACGGATCGGGTCCATGACCCCTCCAATTAACAAAGAACATATCAGGAATTTCATATGGCCATATAATGAAAATTTTAAAAGAGCAAAGTTGCCAACAGGATACATCATAGCTTGCCAACTCGATTTTTTTACTTGATTTAGGGACCTAAGGAATCGAATTGCAAGAGTCATGTATTGGTTTCTCTTTATATTAAACTGTATGGCGAAGATGAAATAATGTTCAGTGCTAGTCTGGCACTAAGGCTTATTTTTGCACTTCTATTATTAATTTAAGTGGTTTTTACAAATAAATATTAAATGGAAAATTATCAGCACCACCCCTGAGATATGCCATTATTCCAATGCAACCACACTAAATATCAACCTTAACCCAAAATCTAACGGGGTTAACCTTTTAACTGTTACGTAGTGATGTCAACAAGTTAATTTTTTTTAAGAGATAATTTTGCCCCCTCCGCCATCAGTGAAAGCAATTGTTACAAATCAATGCGCATGAGGTAATGAATAGGAAAGTTGATTTGTTACAATGCTTTCATTGATTATTTCCTTGTTCACCATACAAAATTAGTCAGACAGTTAAATGAATGTTTTGATAGTAGGGTTCATTTTGTGATATCAATATTAGTTATCTTCTCATTAGTTAGTTATCCATTGATTTCAATTAGTTGTTTTCTCCTTATAATGATATGATTTGTAACAATGATTTCGTATAAACTCTATTTATTCATTGATTTTAATATTAGTTATCCTTCCTTTACAATTTATTCCTATTTATTTCAATCACAACATACACATCGGATCAATTATTGTATTCCTTATTGTTTATTGTTTGACGTGGAAAAGATGATTTAAAGTGTTTTCAACAAATCTTCCTTATGGTTTACAAGTTATGAGTGTAAGGTTTCATTGTGGTTAAAGTCTGAAAACAAATCGATCTAAATCTGTATTAACCCAATATTGAAAAATGAAATAAACCAAAACTGTACCAAACCAAAAACCGAAGTTCCATACCTGTTTGGTTTGGTCTCACTCATTCGTAGACCGAAACTGGGCCAAACCAACCGTTTGACACACCTAGGTAAGTTGTTTCAAACTTTTTGTGGATAGAATTGTTTGTGGTATCTTTTAAACGGGAGGAAATGTAAAATCATACATATTGCATTATAGTAAGAAAAGGTAGTGCCAAGCATTGGGTTAGATCATATTTAGCTAAAATGAGAATGGCAAAAAAATATTTTGTTTGATATGGTATATTTAAAAATGTTTTATAAATCGAACATGATGGTTAAAAAAAGGTCAAAATTATAAAAAAAAACGGCAACAAAAAAAAAAAAAAAAACCAAAGGATAATACGAGTTTTAAATGGTAAAATTTGAATAATGGCTTACAAGAAAAGGTCCTAAATTGTGAGACCATCTCATGTCTTACTCTTAAATATATAATATTTTATGTACTAATTATAATTTTATATAATATTAAATTTTTTTTAAATAAAATAGGGAGAGGGTTTCCCACGCTACCAACGTGGGATGGAATCTGCAAACTACCACTAATTAGTGGTTTGAAAAAGGTATCAATCGATGTGGAGCATAGATAGAAAATAGGGGGGAAAAAACCAACAATAAATAAATAAAAAATACATGTGTGGGGCCCTCACATTTTGTAAGAGGGCATGAAAAAGAATTCACACAGGGACAATGTACGGATTTTCCCCCAATAAAAAACTAGGCTTTTAAAAAAATACTATTTTTTTTCATTAAAAAAATGACAAATGCTCTTTAAACCAAATGAATATTGGGATTTCACCCAATTTTGTTAGTGGACATATCTAACTAAATAAATGACCTTAAATGGTTAAAAAAAGTAGTAGAAGAAGAGAGACCTAAAATGAGAGCATAAGCATCAATATCATACTCTCTTAAATATTGCACAACCAAGACTAGCCTTGTCCTATTAGACACACATAGGAGTACTAGGATGGATAATTGAGGGGTAAGTGAAGTGGAATGGGTATCCAAGATTGTATATTTCATATCTGACCTTGGCTCGTTAGGAGTCACACTATACTAATCATAAGGAGAGGTGAAGCATAACAAGATTTTAAAACAAGGATCAGATCTGAATCGGGTTGGCCGATTGTGCTTTGAATTGGCTAGAATTGGTTAGCATCTACGTGAATCCTAAATATCTATTACGAATTAGTGATGTAGTGTGTGCTAGATGACATGGAATGAGTGAAGAATTTAGTCCCACATCGGCAGGTAATATGCGGCTATTGGGCTTATAACCTTGGTAGAGGCCTTTACAATCTAAATCCGGTGTTTTGGGTTGGATTCATCAAATGGTATCAGAGCAAGTTCTCCATGCACCGGATATGTGGGGGCCCATAGTCCAAAGCTCAGGAGAGGATGCAGTAAATGCGCTCCATGGCCAGAAATTGTAACCTTAAAAGGGCGTATCCATCTTGAGCTTGAGCTTTTGGGTTGTATGCCATCAATCGATAGATTCGAATTAGCCAAAGTCGGCCGATTCAATTCCAATTTAAAATGTGGGACATATATATCACTAGTTAAGCTTGCATCATGATATCTCTTACTTTGAAACTATTTGGTTTGTGTCTTTTACCTACACCTATTGGATGTGTTTTGGTCAATGATCTATTTGGGTTGCTTATTAGATTCTTCTAAGTGAGCGAAGTCTTCCAAGAGAATATTTCATTTGCTGTGTTTGTTGTTCATGCATATACATTTTTATGTCATACACAATTCCATAAGGGTGAACACAGTTTTGTGTGTAGTTTTTTTCTTTTTTTTTGTGTTTCTTACATCGAAAGCACAACATTGCTTCCAACCCCAACAAAAAGTGTATTAGGCAAAGAGCATGGTGGCTACGCTGCACGTAAGGTTTGTGCTTGACATCTATCCCACAACTACCATTTTGAGAATGAGAGGAAGAAGTAAAAGGGATAGGTGTTGAGTACTAGTTGTACATGTTGAAGAGCCAGACTCGCAGACATATAGATGAAGATACACTAATGACAATATTCTTCACCACTCTAGAAAATCGTGACATGGTTCACCATACCATACAAACCACATAGTTAGATTGCTTGGACGGTTGCACTATTGATCCATAGTTTGTAAGTTAAATCGATTCTATTTTTGTTTTGGTTGAGAGCTTTGAACAAAGATTCAGTCATATGCAAGGGGAAAAATAGAGATGACTAATATATTATTAAAAGTTGGTTAAGCTCAACTCAATTTAATAACAGTTCAATACAAATAAAGCACAAGAATGGGTCACAACCACTTGTGATATTGTTTTGGCTATACCATAATCTTTCCCACTAAATACTTCCTTACTTTTGCATGAAGCGTTACTCCAGTCTCTACCAGGAAGCCACTTACGAAACTCTGCTATATTTGTAAATATTACCATTGTGTCATGGCTTAGGTTGAAGAAGGAAAGATATATCTCTCCTACAAAATCAAGACATTAACCATAAGATAGGAAATCATAAGTCCATCTAGTTTCAATATGAAAATTAGAAGCAATGACAACCTTTTTGATGTGTTTAGTGGTTGGATGAATGTAATAGAGTGTGTGGAAGTATGGACAAGTACAATCTTCTTTTCCCCCACTACAGTAGCCTTTCCAAGTGTTTGGTTGTTGAAAGAATTTGTACCCAGGGTTTAGCATTTTCTGCCGTTCTCCTTTCCCCCACCCCAACATAGGCTTTTTGAGATTCTTATTAACAAATCTCAAGAAGTGAGTTAGTCCTCTTGAGAATATTTCCACACTAGAAAAATCTACGACCATAGATGCCTTATATACCAATTGGGCCTCTCCGCCTAATAACTTAAGCTTTGGGTTAGATAATACATGGTATCAGAGCCATCACTGCTGTTATGTTTATGATAAATTCTTGTACAGTCACACTAGCCATTTGTACTATCACCCAAAAGAAGGACAACATGTGAAAGGGGAGTTGGAAATAATCCCACATTGAAAAACTCTGGGACCTTAAATACTTTCGTATACCAATTGTGACTCTCCACCCAAATGACAACCTATGAGGGGAAGTGTTGGGAAATCCTATATTAAGAAACTCTAGGAGTTTAGATGCTTTCATACACCAATTATTTTAACTTCCTTAGAACAACCAAACACCAATTGAAAAACATATCTGATTTTCTTTCTCTTCTTTAAACTCTATTTTTCTGGAGAAAATAAACAGAAATTTTTTTAAATAATCAAACCTTTTCTTCCTACTGCAATCCAAGATCGAGCAATGTTGGTTGCAACATAATCTGCAAAGAAAATCAATTATTTATTTTGAGAATATTAGCCACACACTTGTTATTATACATGCAGGGGAAAAAAATAAACACCTGAAAGTGTAGCATCTTTAGCTGTATCCAATACTGTTTCATTCTTCAGACTTGTAGATTGAATGGGGAGAAACCCTTTGTCACTTTGAACTTTTGTGCCAAAGATGGAAGGAAACTGAAATTGCAACATAGAATTATTCCATTGTGCCATTTCCTACTAATTTTTTTAAAGGACTAATATGATCAAAAGGTGGATAGTGTACCTCCATGTTGTTTTTGCTAAAAGAATTTATTTCCAATAATACAGGATTTGTGATGAGATTGTATGTGCTCGTATCAATTTGTCTTGCATCACCCCCAAACATGAGAGGAGATTTGGCTATAGACCATAGAGTCACCTGTACCCACGAAAAATTAGTCGCCTCTCCCTAAGAAAAATTGAACTCTGCAACACCCACAACTTGAAAGGATGTCATGAATTAAGTCATTACAGATCACACACACATACCTGAGTTCTTTGCTCATCTGGACTGAGATTAGATAGTCTATGTGGACCTTCTTTGACACCTAATATAAAAGAAATATCCAAATTCATTGAATTTTAGCTGAATACTAAGTGAGTTCTTTTGAAGGCAAAAATATTAGAAAATGAGAAAGAAAAGGGAAGAGGTAGAAAAGAGATAGTTCCACAATTTAATTTGAAGAGAATATAACCAGGCATAATGTAATAATTTTGTTCTATGGTCATGGATCATTATTCTCTAGTCTTGTACATAGATATGCACATATAGCAAAGCAGACCTTGGCCAGAACTTTGTTTCCGAAAATAAAAGAGTGAGAAGAGAGTTTTCCTTATGATTCAATTTGATTGTTTCCTTTGTTTTCACTTTATGGTTATATGTTCTTCTCAGCATGTTCATAGGGAAAAATGGTTCATCTGATTCAGCAGAGCCATATTCAATAAAAAATTGTCGAAAGGTAATCTTTAATCCTATCCATTGGATGGTGTTCAAATCCAATTATTATGGAGTGTTCAGGGTTACTACATGAAAAGGTTTTTGAATTAGAGAGTGGAAACAATATTAATATAAGTCATATCAGACTAGTCTCAAAAAGTATGTTTTTACAGAATGAGAAAGTAAGGGAGATGGAGGAGGTAAAAAGAGTTCAGTGCTACAGTTTTGGCCTGAAACATGAGCTGTTTGGGGGTCCAACCTCTGATCTTCTCATAGTGAAAAGAAAATTGATTCCACTTCACTTTTTGTTTGGCTTTCTCTAATTGTGAGTGCTTTATCTCAGAAGTTATAAGCCTAAGCTTTCTTTACGCAAATCACTCACCTGGATCAGTAAGCCACGCCAGTGGTAGCATATCTAAGTCAGGCCATGACTGCCCCTGTAAACCCCTGGCTCCTAACAAGGCAGCATTAGCAAAGTCCCTGTTACAGAAGTTCATATGTGCATTATAAACCACACATTGCACACAACTAACATGGACCAAAAACTCTACTAGTGATCAATAAGTTATCTTTGAAGAACACAATTTACCTTGCCGCATCAAAATGGGCTTCTACATCTTGCCATTTATCCCAATCATTTCCTGTTATCCTATACATGTTCACAAAACTATTTACATTCTTGGCCATGGCAGGCGTCGCACGGGTTCCTGGAGAGATGGAATACATGATGGGGCGGTCAAGCTCCCTCAATATCTGTAATTCATATGTAGACTCATTCAATATCTTTAAAATGAAAATACTCTAAACTGGTAGATAACTAACAACTGCAATCGAATAAGATTGTTACAATTACCTCTGACACAGTTCTTATCTCATCTACATCCAAGTCATCACCAAAAATGCAATCATGCTTTACTGTAGAGATATTAAAAACAATCAATATTAGTCACCCATCAGTTGTAAATAATTTTTATCTTCCCAATAATTGCAGAAACTTTTGGTTATAAAGCAGGGGACATGTAATGTTATAGCCCTTCAAAAAATTTTAATGGACACTGATCAAGACTATGAACACAAAGAAAAATCAAAGAAATATCAATTGGTCGCATCAAATTACCGAAATCCACGCCCCATTCGGCATATTGGTGATACAATGACCTCAAAAAGGCTTTTCCAGCTTCTGAATTTGTATCTACAAGCATGAAACACTTTGACATCCAAGAACAAGCCCTGTCTCCACGTCCTATATCATGAGCCTTAAATTGTTTACCAGACTCCTCATAAGGACCTCCCTAACAGGAACACATGCAAATGAAGGTCCAAACAGTTAGTTCCAATTTAGTTCAAGAATCAAAATGGACAGTGCCCTATAAGATGCTTCAACAGTGTACTTTCCAGGCTTTGTGCAACAGGTTTTCTCTTATAACTACTTATCTGCATCAGGGAATTGGTGAGAGAACTGTTTTCTTCATTATTATTTGAGTATGGCATCATTTAATACCAAAAAAAAAGAAGAAAGAGATTGGAATTTTATGGTAAAAAGGAAGAACAAGACCTTTCTGATGTCCAAGATTGGTGTGTTTGCATTGACTGCCTGTGTACTTATTCCCCTCATGACATTAATCCCAAACTTTAAACCCATGGCATGAACTTGCTTGGCTACTTCAGAAAACCCTTTACCACCCTTAGAAGAAGGCCATCTGTCTGGATCAGGGATCACCCTCCCCCATTCATCTATCACATCATATCCAGGTGATGAAACTGAAGAACCTTTCACATTCCTTCTATACCAGAGGAAATCAACCACAACATACTACAAAACATTGACAGAGAAGAAGAAGGAAAAAAAAAAAAGGTTTTTAATGTATTCAACAATTACTTTATCATGTGTAGGTGCAATTAATTTGAAGTTTCTCCAACCTTATATCCATGAGCAAGTAGACTCTTAGCAATGACTTTTGCATTTGCTAGGAACTCTTCTTCAGAAATGATCCAAGAAAAGGAGTCATATGAGTTCCAGCCTCTTGGAGGGGTGCAAGCATCTAGTCCAGCAGGCAAAGCTTCAGATGGTTTCCTGTAATGAAATTGATAGACTTTACTCTTTACCATATTCTCTAGGAAACCATTCAACACAATGAACATAGAAACAAAGAACAAAAACAGTAATTCAATCCCAATATGGCCACCAAACCAGATGGTTAATAAGAAATTCTTGTAAATTTAGAATTGTCATTATAAACTCTTATCCAGCCAGTGACATCTAACCAATGAGGAGATTAGTGCTTAATATAATATCAGGAATGGCTTCTTAATAGAGTTGTACAACAGAACATGACATATTTTTAGTCTAAATAATAGACTATGATATTTAGATACTAGGAAATCTTTTCTATATATGCTATCCTTGTTAGGAAATTATTTTACATAATTCTAAATTTACATAAGTTTCTAAATTCATGAATGGGTTATCTTTGTAACCCCAAGGTGGTAGCGGAGTTGGCATGGGCATTGGTCTAAATTGACAGGGGACTTGTGTTCGACTCCTCTTACTTGGTTGGGTCCATTCACCTTGGATTTAATTGGTTTGCCATTTAAATCTTTGAATGATCTGGTCCTGTGACTGTAGGGCTCGCATGGACCCGGGGGAATAGTTAGGCGGAAGGCATACCATCGTTAGAAGGAAAAAAGAAAAAGAAAAAAGAATGGGTTATCTATGTACAAAATTCCAAGGAGAAAATTTTCCTCCACCATACGGGAAGGTTTTTACCGCACCATCTTAGGGTTCATAAACCC